>NC_091001.1:4114603-4222103 GCF_041146395.1 Eulemur rufifrons
AGTGTCAGGGTTAGGTCTAGTCGTGAGGGTAAGGTTTAGGGTTAGCTTTAAGAGCTAGGGATAGGTTTAATGTTTAGGATTAGGATTAGGGTTAAGGGTTAGGGTAAGGCTTAGGGGTTAGGGTGAAGGGTTAGGGTCAAGGGTTAGGGTTTTTGTTAGGCATAGCGTTGGGGTTAGAAGTAAGGATTACTGTAAGTGTTAGGGTTGTAGGTAGGGTTACAGTTAGGGTTAGCGGTTTAGAATTAGGGTTAGGGATTAGGTGTCACAGTGATGACTAAGAGATAGGGTTAGAATTATGGGATAGGGGTTGTTCTCAGGAAATAGGGTATGCATTAACGTTAGGATAAGAGGTTAAAGTTAGGCGCACGGTGAGGTTTACGTGTTAAGGGGAGAAATAGGAACAGGGTTGGGTGTTATGTTCAGGGTTAGGGTTATCTGTTAAAGGTATTGTTTATGCTTAGCGCACGGGCCCTGTCTGCATTAGGCGGGCGGGGGGAGTTTAGGGGGCTGGGATTGTACCCGGGAACCCACTCTATCATACTCTGGGTATGGGCCCGTGGGTTTCATGGAGGACACAGTGGTAGAGCCTCCTATCACGCATGGCATGGGAGGATTGCAGGCTTTCTAAACTCTAAGAAAGCAAGAAATCTGAGCATGAGATTTAGGGTTAGGATTATGGTTAGGGTGAAGGATGAAGTTTAGTGTTAGGTTGAAGGCTTAGGGTTAGGGATTAGGGTTAGGGTTAAAGGTTACTCTTAGGTTTAACGGTTACACTTTGGTTTGCAGTTGAGGTTTACGGTTAGGGTTAAGATGAGGGGTTAGGGTTAGGTTCAGCGTTAGGGTTAAGTGTTAGGTTTAGGGTTGAAGATTAGGATTAGGGTTAGGATTAAAGGTTAGTGTGAGAGTTAACGCTTAGGGTTAAGGTTAAGAGTTAGGGTTTAGTGTTAGGGTTAGGGTTAGGGTTAGTTTTAGGGTTAGAGTTATGTGCTATGGTTTGTGTTAGAGGTTAGGGTTAGGTTTACTGGTGACGCTTAGGGTTACGTTTAGGGGTTAGCATTAGGGTTAGCGTTAGGGTTAAGGGATAGGATTGGGGTTAAGTGTTGGACTTAGGGTTAGGGTTTAGTGATAGGGTTAGCATTAAGGATTAGGGTTAGGGTCAGGGTTAAATGCTTGGGTGCAGGTAATGGTTAGGGTCAGGGTTAAGGTTCATGGATAGGGTTAGTGTTAAGGGTTACGGGTAGGTTTAGGGTTCAGGGTTAGTGTTAGCATTAGGGCTTAAGGTTAGGATTAGGCGGTAGGTTAGATTTAGGGTTAGAGCTAGGTGTTAGGGTAAGGGCTAGCGTTAGGGTTAAGAGATAGGGTTAGGTTTAATGCTTAGGATTAGGGTTAGGGTTTGGGGTTACAGTAAGTGTTAGGGGTTAGGTTTAAGGATCCAAGGTTAGGGTTATTTTTAGCTGTCGTGTTAGGGTTAGGGATAAGGGATCCCATTAGCATTAAGGGTCTTCCTTACTGTAGGCTTAAGGGTTAGGCTTAGAGTTAAAGGTTAAGGTTAGGGTCAGTGTTAAGATTTAGGGTGAGGGTTAACGGTTAGGGTAAAGGATAAGCGTTAGGGTTAGGGATTAGTGATTAGGGTTTTTGGTTAGTGTTAGGGTTAGCGGTTAGGAGTTAGTGTTTTATGAAGGGGTATGGTCAGAATTAGGATTGGGGTTAGAGTTAGGGTGAGGTATAGGGGTTAGGTTTAGGGGTTAGTTTTAGGGTAAAAGGATAGGATTAGGGTTACGGGTTGGGCTTAGGTTTAGGGTTAAAGTTTACTGCTGGCGTTAGGGATAGGGTTCAGGGTTAACTTTAGGAGTTCTCGTTAGGGTTAAACGCTGAACACCTGCAAATAATTTTCAACGTAGTGGTTAATTGAAAAGCTCTGCGGCATACTTCTTGGAACAAGCCAGTTACCTGTTCCCACGCAAAGAGGAGTATATAGAACCATGGTGGATTTCCAGCTGATGAAGTAAAGGATTATTAAAGGAACGGGATGACCATGGGGATCATCGTCAATTCTCTGAAACAGAATCCGCCTTTTTCACCTGCCAAACACATGCCCACTTCTCCTCTCTGGGGATAATAAAAACTAACCAGCGAACTGACAGAGGGCCTGACCCCCCCATCCACATCGACCACACACAAAAAAAAACCGTACCCACCAGCTACTAATTATAATGCTAACTTGCAAAATTTCGCTGCATTTTAAAACAATGGAAAAAGGGTGGTGGGATGATACTTAGAAGAATGGCTTCTTGTCTGTCTCCACTAACAAAAATAGGCAACACCAAGTCAGCTACTCCTCACCATAGTTATGTCCGTCGCAGCCTTCTTGGGTTTCAGGAGGCACATACAAACGTTAGCAAAATTATGGTGAAACGCTGAAAACCTGGAAATAATTTTCAACGTACTGGCTAATTTGAAAACTCTCCAGCATACTTCTTGGAACAAGCCAGGTACCTGTGCTCACGCATAGAGGAGTATATAAAAACATGGTGGAATTCCAGCTGATGAAGCAAAGGATTCTTAAAGGAATAAGATGACCATGCGGATCATGTTTAATTCTCTGAAACAGAATCCGCACTTTTCACCTGCCAAACACATGCCCACTTCTCCTCTCTCGGGATAATAAAAACAAACCAGTGAATTGACAGATGGCCTGACCAACCCATCCACACTGATCCCACAAAAAAAAAAAAAAAGTACCTTCCAGCTACTAATTATAATGATAACTTTCAAAATTTCCCTTCATTTTTAAACAATGGAAAAATGATGGTGGGATGATACTTAGAAGAATGGCTTCCAGTCAGTCTCCACTAACAAAAATAGGCAACACCAAGTCAGCTACTCCTCAGCATACTTATGTCCGTGGCAGCCATATTGGGTTTCAGGAGACACATACAAACGTTATAAGAATTATGGTGAAACGCTGAAAACCTGCAAATAATTTTCAACGTACTGCTTAATTGAAAAGCTCTGCGGCATACTTCTTGGAACAAGCCAGTTACCTGTGCCCACACATAGAGGAGTATATAGAACCATGGTGGATTCCCAGCTGATGAAGCAAAAGTTTCCTAAAGGAACGGGATGAGCATGCGGATCCTGTTTCATTCTCTGAAACAGAAACCGAACTTTTCACCTGCCAAACACATGCCCACTTCTCCTCTCTGGGGATAATAAAAACTAACCAGCGAACTGACAGAGGGCCTGACCTCCCCCATACACATCGACCACACACACAAAAAAACCGTACCCTCCAGCTACTAATTATAATGCTAACTTGCAAAATTTCCCTGCCTTTTAAAACAATGGAAAAATGGTGGTGGGATGATACTTAGAAGAATGGCTTCTTGTCTGTCTCCACTAACAAAAATAGGCAACACCAAGTCAGCTACTCCTCAGCATAGTTATGTCCGTCGCAGCCTTCTTGGGTTTCAGGAGGCACATACAAAGGTTATCAAAATTATGGTGAAACGCTGAAAACCTGCAAATAATTTTCAACGTACTGGTTAATTTGAAAACTCTCCAGCATACTTCTTGGAACAAGCCAGGTACCTGTCCCCACGCAAAGTGGAGTATATAGAACCATGGTGGATTTCCAGCTGATGAAGTAAAGGATTATTAAAGAGACGGGATGACCATGGGGATCATCGTTAATTCTCTGAAACAGAATCCGCCCTTTTCACCTGCCAAACACATGCCCACTTCTCCTCTCTGGGGATAATAAAAACTAACCAGCGAACAGACAGAGGGCCTGACCCCCCCATCCACATCGACCACACACAAAAATAAACCGTACCCTCCAGCTACTAATTATAATGCTAACTTGCAAAATTTCCCTGCGTTTTAAAACAATGGAAAAATGGTGATGGGATGATACTTAGAAGGATGGCTTCTTGTCTGTCTCCACTAACAAAAATAGGCAACACCAAGTCAGCTACTCCTCAGCATAGTTATGTCCGTCGCAGCCTTCTAGGGTTTCAGGAGGAACAAACAAACGTTATCACAATTATGGTGAAACGCTGAACAGCTGCAAATAATTTTCAACGTAGTGGTTAATTGGAAAGCTCTGCGGCATACTTCTTGGAACAAGCCAGTTACCTGTTCCCACGCAAAGAGGAGTATATAGAACCATGGTGGATTTTGATCTGATGAAGTAAAGGATTATTAAAGGAACGGGATGACCATGGGGATCATCGTTAATTCTCTGAAACAGAATCCGCCCTTTTCACCTGCCAAACACATGCCCACTTCTCCTCTCAGGGGATAATAAAAACTAACCAGCGAACTGACAGAGGGCCTGACCCCCCCATCCACATCGACCACACAAAAAAAAAAAAAAAAAACGTACCCTCCAGCTACTAATTATAATGCTACCTTGCAAAATTTCCCTGCTTTTTAAAACAATGGAAATATCGTGGTGGGATGATACTTAGAAGAATGGCTTCTTGTCTGTCTCCACTAAGAAAAATAGGCAACACCAAGTCAGCTACTCCTCAGCATAGTTATGTCCGTCGCAGCCTTTTTGGGTTTCAGGAGGCACAAACAAACGTTATCACAATTATGGTGAAACGCTGAACACCTGCAAATAATTTTCAACGTAGTGGTTAATTGAAAAGCTCTGCGGAATACTTCTTGGAACAAGCCACTTACCTGTTCCTACGCAAAGAGGAGTATATAGAACCATGGTGGATTTCCAGCTGATCAAGTAAAGGATTATTAAAGGAACGGGATGACCATGGGGATCATCGTTAATTCTCTGAAACAGAATCCGCCTTTTTCACCTGCCAAACACATGCCCTTTTCACCTCTCTGGGGATAATAAAAACTAACCAGCGAACTGACAGAGGGCCTGACCCCCCCATCCACATCGACCACACACACACAAAAAAAAACCGTACCCTCCAGCTACTAATTATAATGCTAACTTGCACAATTTCCCTGCATTTTAAAACAATGGAAAAATGGTGGTGGGATGATACTTAGAAGAATGGCTTCTTGCCAGTCTCCACTAACAAAAATACGCAACACCAAGTCAGCTACTCCTCAGCATAGTTATGTCCGTCGCCGCCTTCTTGGGTTTCAGGAGTCACAAACAAACGTTATCACAATTATGGTGAAACGCTGAACACCTGCAAATAATTTTCAACGTAGTGGTTAATTGAAAAGCTCAGCGGCATACTTCTTGGAACAAGCCAGGTACCTGTGCCCATGCATAGAGGAGTATATAGAAACATGGTGGAATCCCAGCTGATGAAGCAAAGGATTCTTAAAGGAATGAGATGACCATGCGGATCCTGTTTAATTCTCTGAAACAGAATCCGCACTTTTCACCTGCCAAAGACAGGTGCCCACCTGCCCACTTCTCCTCTCTGGGGATAATAAAAACAAACCAGTGAATTGACAGATGGCCTGACCAACACATCCACACTGACCCCACAAAAAAAAAAAGTACCCTCCAGCTACTAATTATAATGATAACTTGCAAAATTTCCCTGCATTTTTAAACAATAGAAAAATGATAGTGGGATGATACTTAGAAGAATGGCTTCCAGTCAGTCTCCACTAACAAAAATAGGCAACACGAAGTCAGCTACGCCTCAGCATACTTATGTCCGTGGCAGCCATATTGGGTTCCAGGAGACACATACAATCGTTATAAGAATTATGGTGAAACGCTGAAAACCTGCAAATAATTTTCAACGTACTGCTTAATTGAAAAGCTCTGCGGCTTACTTCTTGGAACAAGCCAGTTACCTGTGCCCACACATAGAGGAGTATATAGAACCATGGTGGATTCCCAGCTGATGAAGCAAAAGTTTCCTAAAGGAACAGGATGAGCATGCGGATCCCGTTTCATTCTCTGAAACAGAATCCGAACTTTTCACCTGCCAAACACATGTCCACTTCTCCTCTCTGGGGATAATAAAAACTACCCAGCGAACTGACAGAGGGCCTGACCTCTCCCATCCACATCGACCACACACACAAAAAAACCGTACCCTCCAGCTACTAATTATAATGCTAACTTGCAAAATTTCCCTGCCTTTTAAAACAATGGAAAAATGGTGGTGGGATGATACTTAGAAGAATGGCTTCTTGTCTGTCTCCACTAACAAAAATAGGCAACACCAAGTCAGCTACTCCTCAGCATAGTTATGTCCGTCGCAGCCTTCTTGGGTTTCAGGAGGCACATACAAACGTTATCAAAATTATGGTGAAACGCTGAAAACCTGCAAATAATTTTCAACGTACTGGTTAATTTGAAAACTCTCCAGCATACTTCTTGGAACAAGCCAGGTACCTGTGCCCACGCAAAGTGGAGTATATAGAACCATGGTGGATTTCCAGCTGATGAAGTAAAGGATTATTAAAGAGACGGGATGACCATGAGGATCATCGTTAATTCTCTGAAACAGAATCCGCCCTTTTCACCTGCCAAACACATGCCCACTTCTCCTCTCTGGGGATAATAAAAACTAACCAGCGAACAGACAGAGGGCCTGACCCCCCCATCCACATCGACCACACACAGAAAAAGAAACCGTACCCTCCAGATACTAATTATAATGCTAACTTGCAAAATTTCCCTGCATTTTAAAACAATGGAAAAATAGTGGTGGGATGATACTTAGAAGAGTGGCTTCTTGTCTGTCTCCACTAAGAAAAATAGGCAACACCAAGTCAGCTACTCCTCAGCATAGTTATGTCCGTCGCAGCCTTTTTGGGTTTCAGGAGGCACAAACAAACGTTATCACAATTATGGTGAAACGCTGAACACCTGCAAATATTTTTTAACGTAGTGGTTAATTGAAAAGCTCTGCGGCATACTTCTTGGAACAAGCCAGTTACCTGTTCCCACGCAAAGAGGAGTATATAGAACCATGGTGGATTTCCAGCTGATGAAGTAAAGGATTATTAAAGGAACGGGATGACCATGGGGATCATCGTTAATTCTCTGAAACAGAATCTGCCCTTTTCACCTGCCAAACACATGCCCACTTCTCCTCTCAGGGGATAATAAAAACTAACCAGCGAACTGACAGAGGGCCTGACCCCCCCATCCACATCGACCACACAAAAAAAAAAAAAACCGTACCCTCCAGCTACTAATTATAATGCTACCTTGCAAAATTTCCCTGCCTTTTAAAACAATGGAAAAATGGTGGTGGGATGATACTTAGAAGAATGGCTTCTTGTCTGTCTCCACTGAGAAAAATAGGCAACACCAAGTAAGCTACTCCTCAGCATAGTTATGTCCGTCGCACCCTTCTTGGGTTTCAGGAGGCACAAACAAAGGTTCTCAAAATTATGGTGAAACGCTGAACACCTGCAAACAATTTTCAACGTAGTGGTTAATTGAAAAGCTCTGCGGCATACTTCTTGGAACAAGCCAGTTACCTGTTCCCACGCAAAGAGGAGTATATAGAACCATGGTGGATTTCCAGCTGATGAAGTAAACGATTATTAAAGGAACGGGATGACCATGGGGATCATCTTCAATTCTCTGAAACAGAATCCGCCCTTTTCACCTGCCAAACACATGCCCACTTCTCCTCTCTGGGGATAATAAAAACTAACCAGCGAACTGACAGAAGGCCTGACCCCCCCCATCAACATCGACCACACACACAAAAAAACCGTACCCTCCAGGCACTAATTATAATGCTAACTTGCAAAATTTCCCTGCCTTTTAAAACAATGGAAAAATGGTGGTGGGATGATACTTAGAAGAATGGATTCCTGTCTGTCTCCACTAACAAAAATAGGCAACACCTAGTCAGCTACTCCTCAGCATAGTTATGTCCATCGCAGGCTTCTTGGGTTTCAGGAGGCACATACAAACGTTATCAAAATTATGGTGAAACGCTGAACACCTGCAAATAATTTTCAATGTAGTGGTTAATTGAAAAGCTCTGCGGCATACTTCTCGGAACAAGCCAGGTACCTGTGCCCACGCATAAAGGAGTATATAGAAACATGGTGGAATCCCAGCTGATGAAGCAAAGGATTCTTAAAGGAATGAGATGACCATGCGGATCCTGTTTAATTCTCTGAAACAGAATCCGCACTTTTCACCTGCAAAACACATGCCCACTACTCTTCTCTGGGGATAATAAAAACAAACCAGCGATCTGACAGAGGGCCTGAACACCCATCCTGACCGACCCCACAAAACAAAAAAGTACCCTCCAGCTACTTATTATAATGCCAATTTGCAAAATTTCCCTGCATTTTTAAACAATGGAGAAATGATGGCGGGATGATACTTTGAAGAATGGCTTCTGGTCAGTCTCCGCTGACAAAAATAGGCAACACCAAGTCAGCTACGCCTCAGCATAGTTATGTCCGTAGCAGCCATATTTGGTTTCAGTAGGCACATACACACGTTATCACAATTATGGTGAAACGCTGAAAACCTGCAAAGGATTTTCAACATACTGGTTAATTGAAAAGCTCTGAGGCATACTTCTTGGAACAAGCCAGTTTCCTGTGCCCACGAATAGAGAAGTATATAGAAACATGGTGGATTCCCAGCTCATGAAGCAAAGGATTCTAAAAGGAACGGGATTACCATGCGGATCCTGTTTAATTCTCTGAAATAGATCCGCAGTTTTCACCTGCCATACTAATACCCACTTCTCCTCTCTGGGGATAATAAAAACAACGAGCAAACTGACAGAGGGCCTGACCAACACATCCACACCGACCCCACAGGAAAAACAAAAAAAAAACACCGTAGCCTCCAGCTACTAATTATAATGCTAACTTGCAAAATTTTCCTGCATTTTTAAACAATGGAAAAATGATGGTGAGATGATACTTAGAAGAATGGATTCTTGTCAGTCTCCACTAACAAAAATAGGCAAAACCAAGTCAGCTACGACTCAGGATAATTATGTTCGTGGCAGCCATCTTGGGTTTGAGGAGGCACAAACAAACGTTATCACAATTATGGTGAAACGCTGAACACCTGCAAATAATTTTCAACGTACTGGTTAATTGAGAAGCTCTGCGGTATACTTCTTGGAACAAGCCAGTTACCTGTTCCCACGCAAAGAGGAGTATATAGAACCATGGTGGATTTCCAGCTGATGAAGTAAAGGATTATTAAAGGAACGGGATGACCATGGGGATCATCGTTAATTCTCTGAAACAGAATCCGCCCTTTTCACCTGCCAAACACATGCCCACTTCTCCTCTCTGGGGATAATAAAAACTAACCAGCGAACTGACAGAGGGCCCGACCCCCCCATCCACATCGACCACACACAAAAAAAACCGTACCCTCCAGCTACTAATTATAATGCTAACTTGCAAAATTTCCCTGCATTTTAAAACAATGGAAAAATGGTGGTGGGATGATACTTAGAAGAATGGCTTCTTGTCTGTCTCCACTAACAAAAATAGGCAACACCAAGTCAGCTACTCCTCAGCATAGTTATGTCCGTCGCAGCCTTCTTGGGTTTCAGGAGGCACATACAAACGTTATCAAAATTATGGTGAAACGCTGAAAACCTGCAAATAATTTTCAACGTACTGGTTAATTTGAAAACTCGCCAGCATACTTCTTGGAACAAGCCAGGTACCTGTGCCCACGCATAGAGGAGTATATAGAAACATGGTGGAATCCCAGCTGATGAAGCAAAGTATTCTTAAAGGAATAAGATGACCATGCGGATCCTGTTTAATTCTCTGAAACAGAATCCGCACTTTTCACCTGCCAAACACATGCCCACTTCTCCTCTCTGGGGATAATAAAAACAAACCAGTGAATTGACAGATGGCCTGACCAACCCATCCACACTGACCCCACAAAAAAAAAAAAAAGTACCCTCAGCTACTAATTATAATGCCAATTTGCAAAATTTCCCTGCATTTTTAAACAATGGAGAAATGATGGTGGGATGATACTTAGAAGAATGGCTTCTTGTCAGGCTCCACTAAAAAAATAGGCAACAAGAATTCAGCTACGCCTCAGCATACTTATATCCGTGGCTGCCATATTGTGTTTCAGGAGACACATACAAACGTTGTAAGAATTATGGTGAAACGCTGAAAAACTGCAAATGATTTTCAACGTACTGCTTAATTGAAAAGCTCTGCAGCATACTTCTTGGAACAAGCTAGTTACCTGTGCCCACACATAGAGGAGTATATAGAACCATGGTGGATTCCCACCTGATGAAGCAAATTTTTCTAAAGGAACGGGATGAGCATGCGGATCCTGTATCATTCTCTGAAACAGAATCCGCACTTTTCACCTGCCAAACACATGCCCACTACTCTTCTCTGGGGATAATGAAAACAAACCAGCGATCTGACAGAGGGCCTGAACACCCATCCTGACCGAACCCACAAAAAAAAAAAGGACCCTCCAGCTACTAATTATAATGCCAATTTGCAGAATTTCCCTTCATTTTTACACAATGGAGAAATGATGGTGGGATGATACTTAGAAGAATGGCTTCTTGTCAGTCTCCACTGACAAAAATAGGCAACACCAAGTCAGCTACTCCTCAGCATAGTTATGTCCGTCGCAGCCTTCTTGGGTTTCAGGAGGCGCAAACAAACGTTATCACAATTATGGTGATCCGCTGAACACCTGCAAATAATTTTCAACGTAGTGGTTAATTGAAAAGCTCTGCGGCATACTTCTTGGAACAAGCCAGTTACCTGTTCCCACGCAAAGAGGAGTATACAGAACCATGGTGGATTTCCAGCTGATGAAGTAAAGGATTATTAAAGGAACGGGGTGACCATGGGGATCATCGTTAATTCTCTGAAACAGAATCCGCCCTATTCACCTGCCAAACACATGCCCACTTCTTCTCTCTGGGGATAATAAAAACTAACCAGCGAACTGACAGAGGGCCTGACCCCCCATCCACATCGACCACACACACACAAAAAAAAACCGTACCCTCCAGCTACTAATTATAATGCTAACTTGCAAAATGTCCCTGCATTTTAAAACAATGGAAAAATGGTGGTGGGATGATACTTAGAAGAATGGCTTCTTGTCTGTCTCCACTAACAAAAATAGGCAACACCAAGTCAGCTACTCCTCAGCATAGTTATGTCCGTCGCAGCCTTCTTGGGTTTCAGGAGGCACAAACAAACGTTATCACAATTATGGTGAAACGCTGAACACCTGCAAATAATTTTCAACGTAGTGGTTAATTGAAAAGCTCTGCGGCATACTTCTTAGAACAAGCCAGTTACCTGTTCCCACGCAAAAAGGAGTATATAGAACCATGGTGGAATTCGAGCTGATGAAGTAAAGGATTATTAAAGGTATGAGATGACCATGCGGATCCTGTTTAATTCTCTGAAACAGAATCCGCACTTTTCACCTGCCAAACACATGCCCACTACTCTTCTCTGGGGATAATAAAAACAAACCAGCAATCTGACAGAGGGCCTGAACACCCATCCTGACCGACCCCACAAAAAAAAAAGTACCCTCCAGCTACTAATTATAATGCCAATTGGCAAAATTTCCCTGCATTTTTAAACAATGGAGAAATGATGGTGGGATGATACTTAGAAGAATGGCTTCTTGTCAGTCTCCACTGACAAAAATAGGCAACACCAAGTCAGCTACGCCTCAGCATATTTATGTCCGTAGCAGCCATATTTGGTTTCAGGAGACACATACACACGTTATCACAATTATGGTGAAACGCTGAAAACCTGCAAAGGATTTTCAACATACTGGTTAATTGAAAATCTCTGAGGCATACTTCTTGGAACAAGCCAGTTTTCTGTGCCCACACATAGAGAAGTATATAGAACCATGGTGGATTCCCAGCTCATGAAGCAAAGGATTCTTAAAGGAACAGGATTACCATGCGGATCCTGTTTAATTCTCTGAAACAGATCCGCAGTTTTCACCTGCCATACTAATACCCACTTCTCCTCTCTGGGGATAATAAAAACAAACCAGCGAACTGACAGAGGGCCTTACCAACCCATCCACACTGACCCCACAAAAAAAAAAATAGTACCCTCCAGCTACTAATTATAATGCTAACTTGCAATATTTCCCTACATTTTTAAACAATGGAAAAATGATGGTGGGATGATACTTAGAAGAATGGCTTCTTGTCAGTCTCCACTAACAAAAATAGGCAACACGAAGTCAGCTAAGCCTCAACATACCTATGTCCTTGGCAGCCATATTGGGTTTCAGGAGACACATACAAACTTTATAAGAAGTATGGTGAAACGCTGAAAACCTGCAAATAATTTTCAACGTAGTGGTTAATTGAAAAGCTCTGCGGCATACTTCTTGGAACAAGCCAGTTACCTGTGCCCACACATAGAGGAATATATAGAACCATGGTGGATTCCCAGCTGATGAAGCGAAAGTTTCCTAAAGGAACGGGATGAGCATGCGTATCCTGTTGCATTCTCTGAAACAGAATCCGAACTTTTCACCTGCCAAACACATGCCCACTTCTCCTCTCTGGGGATAATAAAAACAAACCAGCCAACTGACAGAGGGCCTGACCAACACACCCACACCGATCCCACAGGAAAAAAAAAAAAAAACACCGAAGCCTCCAGCTACTAATTAGAATGCTAACTTGCAAAATTTTCCTGCATTTTTAAACAATGGAAAATTGATGGTGAGATGATACTTAGAAGAATGGATTCTTGTCAGTCTCCACTAACAAAAATAGGCAATACCAAGTCAGCTACTCCTCAGCATAGTTATGTCCGTCGCAGCCTTCTTGGGTTTCAGGAGGCACAAACAAACGTTATCACAATTATGGTGAAACGCTGAACACCTGCAAATAATTTTCAACGTAGTGGGTAATTGAAAAGCTCTGCGGCATACTTCTTGGAACAAGCCACTTACCTGTTCCCACGCAAAGAGGAATATATAGAACCATGGTGGATTTCCAGCTGATGAAGTAAAGGATTATTAAAGGAACGGGATGACCATGGGGATCATCGTTAATTCTCTGAAACAGAATCCGCCATTTTCACCTGCCAAACACATGCCCACTTCTCCTCTCTGGGGATAACAAAAACTAACCAGCGAACTGACAGAGGGCCTGACAAACACATCCACCCCGACCCCACAGGAAAAAAAAAAACAACACCGTAGCCTCCAGGTACTAATTATAATGCTAACTTGCAAAATTTTCCTGCATTTTTAAACAATGGAAAATGATGGTGAGATGATACTTAGAAGAATGGATTCTTGTCAGTCTCCACTAACAAAAATTGGCAAAACCAAGTCAGCTACGCCTCAGCATAGTTATGTTCGTGGCAGCCATCTTGGGTTTCAGGAGGCACAAACAAACGTTATCACAATTATGGTGAAACGCTGAACACCTGCAAATAATTTTCAACGTACTGGTTAATTGAAAAGCTCTGCGGCATACTTCTTGGAACAAGCCAGTTACCTGTTCCCACGCAAAGAGGAGTATATAGAACCATGGTGGATTTCCAGCCGATGAAGTAAAGGATTATTAAAGGAACGGGATGACCATGGGGATCATCGTTAATTCTCTGAAACAGAATCCGCCCTTTTCACCTGCCAAACACATGCCCACTTCTCCTCTCTGGAGATAATAAAAACTAATCAGCGAACTGACAGAGGGCTTGACCCCTCCATCCACATCGACCACACAAAAAAATAAACCGTACCCTCCAGCTACTAATTATAATGCTAACTTGCAAAATTTCCCTGCATTTTAAAACAATGGAAAAATGGTGGTGGGATGATACTTAGAAGAATGGCTTCTTGTCAGTCTCCACTAACAAAAATAGGCAACACCAAGTCAGCTACTCCTCAGCATAGTTATGTCCGTCGCAGCCTTCTTGGGTGTCAGGAGGCCTAAACAAACGTTATCACAATTATGGTGAAACGCTGACCACCTGCAAATAATTTTCAACGTAGTGGTTAATTGAAAAGCTCTGCGGCATACTTCTTGGAACAAGCCAGTTACCTGTTCCCACGCAAAGAGGAGTATATAGAACCATGGTGGATTTCCAGCTGATGAAGTAAAGGATTATTAAAGGAACGGGATGACCATGGGGATCATCGTTAATTCTCTGAAACAGAATCCGCCCTATTCACCTGCCAAACACATGCCCACTTCTCCTCTCTGGGGATAATAAAAACTAACCAGCGAACTGACAGAGGGCCTGACCCCCCCATCCACATCGACCACACGAAAAAATAACCGTACCCTCCAGCTACTAATTATAATGCTAACTTGCAAAATTTCCCTGCATTTTAAAACAATGGAAAAATGGTGGTGGGATGATACTTAGAAGAATGGCTTCTTGTCTGTCTCCACTAACAAAAATAGGCAACACCAAGTCAGCTACTCCTCAGCATAGTTATGTCCGTCGCAGCCTTCTTGGGTTTCAGGAGGCACATACAAACGTTATCAAAATATGGTGAAACGCTGAAAACCTGCAAATAATTTTCAACGTACTGGTTAATTTGAAAACTCTCCAGCATACTTCTTGGAACAAGCCAGGTACCTGTGCCCACGCATAGAGGAGTATATAGAAACATGGTGGAATCCCACCTGATGAAGCAAAGGATTCTTAAAGGAATGAGATGACCATGCGGAACCTGTTTAATTCTCTGAAACAGAATCCGCACTTTTCACCTGCCAAACACATGCCCACTACTCTTCTCTGGGGATAATAAAAACAAACCAGCGATCTGACAGAGGACCTGAACACCCATCCTGACCGACCCCAGAAAAAAAAAGTACCCTCCAGCTACTAATTATAATGCGAATTTGCAAAATTTCCCTGCATTTTTAAACAATGGAGAAATGATGGTGGGATGATACTTAGAAGAATGGCTTCTTGTCAGTCTCCACTGACAAAAATAGGCAACACCAAGTCAGCTACGCCTCAGCATACTTATGTCCGTAGCAGCCATATTTGGTTTCAGTAGGCACATACACACTTTATCACAATTATGGTGAAACGTTGAAAACCTGCAAAGGATTTTCAACATACTGGTTAATTGAAAAGCTCTGAGGCATACTTCTTGGAACAAGCCAGTTTCCTGTGCCCACGCATACAGAAATATATAGGACCATGGTGGATTCCCAGCTCATGAAGCAAAGGATTCTTAAAGGAACGGGATTACCATGCGAATCCTTTTTAATTCTCTGAAACAGATCCGAAGTTTTCACCTGCCATACTAATTACCCACTTCTCCTCTCTGGGGATAATAAAAACAAACCAGTGAACTGACAGAGGGCCTGACCAACACATCCACACCGACCCCACAGGAAAAAAAAAAAAACACCGTAGCCTGCAGCTACTAATTATAATGCTAACTTGCAAAATTTTCCTGCATTTTTAAACAATGGAAAAATGATGGTGATATGATACTTAGAAGAATGGATTCTTGTCAGTCTCCACTAACAAAAATAGGCAAAACCAAGTCAGCTACGCCTCAGCATAGTTATGTCCGTCGCAGCCTTCTTGGGTTTCAGGAGGCACAAACAAACGTTATCACAATTATGGTGAAACGCTGAACACCTGCAAATAATTTTCAACGTAGTGGTTAATTGAAAAGCTCTGCGGCATACTTCTTGGAACAAGCCACTTACCTGTTCCCACGCAAAGAGGAGTATATAGAACCATGGTGGATTTCCAGCTGATGAAGTAAAGGATTATTAAAGGAACGGGATGACCATGGGGATCATCGTTAATTCTCTGAAACACAATCCGCCCTTTTCACCTGCCAAACACATGCCCACTTCTCCTCTCTGGGGATAATAAAAACTAACCAGTGAACTGACAAAGGGCCTGACCCCCCCATCCACATCGACCACACACAAAAGAAAAACCGTTCCCTCCAGCTACTAATTATAATGCTAACTTGCAAAATTTCCCTGCATTTTAAAACAATGGAAAAATGGTGGTGGGATGATACTTAGAAGAATGGCTTCTTGGCTGTCTCCACTAACAAAAATAGGCAACACCAAGTCAGCTACTCCTCAGCATAGTTATGTCCGTCACAGCCTTCTTGGGTTTCAGGAGGCACAAACAATCGTTATCACAATTATGGTGAAACGCTGAACACCTGCAAATAATTTTCAACGTAGTGGTTAATTGAAAAGCTCTGCGGCATACTTCTTGGAACAAGCCAGTTACCTGTTGCCACGCAAAGAGGAGTATATAGAACCATGGTGGATTTCCAGCTGATAAAGTAAAGGATTATTAAAGGAACGGGATGACCATGGGGATCATCGTTAATTCTCTGAAACAGAATCCGCTCTTTTCACCTGCCAAAAACATGCCCACTTCCCCTCTCTGGGGATAATAAAAACTAACCAGCGAACTGACAGAGGGCCTGACCCCCTCATCCACATCGAACACACACAAAAAAAAACCGTACCCTCCATCTACTAATTATAATGCTAACTTGCAAAATTTTCCTGCATTTTAAACAATGGAAAAATGGTGGTGGGATGATACTTAGAAGAATGGCTTCTTGTCTGTCTCCACTAACAAAAATAGGCAACACCAAGTCAGCTACTCCTCAGCATACTTATGTCCCTCGCAGCCTCTTCGGTTTTAGGAGGCACATACAAACGTTATCAAAATTATGGTGAAACGCTGAAAACCTGCTAATAATTTTCAACGTAGTGGTTAATTGAAAAGCTCTGCGGCATACTTCTTGGAACAAGCCAGTTACCTGTGCCCAAAAATAGAGGAGTATACAGAACCATGGTGGATTCCCAGCTGATTAAGCAAAAGTTTCCTAAAGGAACGGGATGAGCATGCGGATCCTGTTTCATTCTCTGAAACAGAATCCGAACTTTTCACCTGCCAAACACATGCCCACTTCTCCTCTCTGGGGATAATAAAAACTAACCAGCGAACTGACAAAGGGCTTGACCCCCCCATCCACATCGACCACACACAAAAGAAAAACCGTTCCCTCCAGCTACTAATTATAATGCTAACTTGCAAAATTTCCCTGCATTTTAAAACAATGGAAAAATGGTGGTGGGATGATACTTAGAAGAATGGCTTCTTTTCTGTCTCCACTAACAAAAATAGGCAACACCAAGTCAGCTACTCCTCAGCATAGTTATGTCCGGCGCAGCCTTCTTGGGTTTCAGGAGGCACATACAAACGTTATCAAAATTTTGGTGAAACGCTGAAAATCTGCAAATAATTTTCAACGTACTGGTTAATTTGAAAACTCTCCAGCATACTTCTTGGAACAAGCCAGGTACCTGTGCCTACGCATAGAGGAGTATATAGAAACATGGTGGAATCCCAGCTGATGAAGCAAAGGATTCTAAAAGGAATGAGATGACCATGCGGATCCTGTTTAATTCTCTGAAACAGAATCCGCACTTTTCACCTGCCAAACACATGCCCACTACTCTTCTCTGGGGATAATAAAAACAAACCAGCGATCTGACAGAGGGCCGGAACACCCATCCTGACCGACCCCACAAAAAATATGTACCCTCCAGCTACTAATTATAATGCCAATTTGCAAAATTTCCCTGCATTTTTAAACAATGCAGAAATTTTGGTGGGATGATACTTAGAAAAATGGCTTCTTGTCAGTCTCCACTGACAAAAATAGGCAACACCAAGTCAGCTATGCCTCAGCATAGTTATGTCCGTAGCAGCCATATTTGGTTTCAGTAGGCACATACGTTATCACAATTATGGTGAAACGCTGAAAACCTGCAAAGGATTTTCAACATACTGGTTAATTGAAAAGCTCTGAGGCATACTTCTTGGAACAAGCCAGTTTCCTGTGCCCACTCATAGAGAAGTATATAGAACCATGGTGGATTCCCAGCTCATGAAGCAAAGGATTCTTAAAGGAACGGGATTACCATGCGGATCCTGTTTAATTCTCTGAAACAGATCCGCAGTTTTCACCTGCCATACTAATACCCACTTCTTCTCTCTGGGGATAATAAAAACAAACCAGCGAACTGACAGAGGGCCTGACCAATCCATCCACACTGAACCCACAAAAAAAAAAAAAGTACCCCCCAGCTACTAATTATAATGATAACTTGCAAAATTTCCCTGCATTTTTAAACAATGGAAAAATGATGGTGGGATGATACTTAGAAGAATGGCTTCTTGTCAGTCTCCACTAACAAAAATAGGCAACAGGAAGTCAGCTACGCCTCAGCATACTTATGTTCGTGGCAGCCATATTGGGTTTCAGGAGACACATACAAACGTTATAAGAATTATGGTGAAACGCTGAAAACCTGCAAATAATTTTCAACGTACTGCTTAATTGAAAAGCTCTGCGGCATACTTCTTGGAACAAGCCAGTTACCTGTGCCCAAACATAGAGGGGTATATAGAACCATGGTGGATTCCCAGATGATGAAGCAAAAGTTTCCTAAAGGAACAGGATGAGCATGCGGATCCTGTTTCATTCTCTGAAACAGAATCCGAACTTTTCACCTGCCAAACACATGCCCACTTCTCCTCTCTGGGGATAATAAAAACTAACCAGCGAACTGACAGAGGGCCTGACCCCCCCATCCACATCGACCACACACAAAAAGAAAAACGTACCCTCCAGCTACTAATTATAATGCTAACTTGCAAAATTTCCCTGCATTTTAAAACAATGGAAAAATGGTGGTGGGATGATACTTAGAAGAATGGCTTCTTGTCAGTCTCCACTAACAAAAATAGGCAACACCAAGTCAGCTACTCCTCAGCATAGTTATGTCCGACACAGCCTTCTTGGGTTTCAGGAGGCACAAACCAACGTTATCACAATTATGGTGAAACGCTGAACACCTGCAAATAATTTTCAACGTACTGGTTAATTGAAAAGCTCTGCGGCATACTTCTTGGAACAAGCCAGTTACCTGTTCCCACGCAAAGAGGAGTATATAGAACCATGGTGGATTTCCAGCTGATGAAGTAAAGGATTATTAAAGGAACCGGATGACCATGGGGATCATCGTTAATTCTCTGAAACACAATCCGCCCTTTTCACCTGCCAAACACATGCCTACTTCTCCTCTCTGGGGATAATAAAAACTAACCAGCGAATTGACAGAGGGTCTGACCCCCCCATCCACATCGACCGCATAAAAAAAAAAAACCGTACCCTCCATCTACTAATTATAATGCTAACTTGCAAAATTTTCCTGCATTTTAAACAATGGAAAAATGGTGGTGGGATGATACTTAGAAGAATGGCTTCTTGTCTGTCTCCACTAACAAAAATAGGCAACACCAAGTCAGCTACTCCTCAGCATAGTTATGTCCGTCGCAGCCTCTTCGGTTTCAGGAGGCACATACAAACGTTATCAAAATTATGGTGAAACGCTGAAAACCTGCTAATAATTTTCAACGTACTGCTTAATTGAAAAGCTCTGCGGCATACTTCTTGGAACAAGCCAGTTACCTGTGCCCAAAAATAGAGGAGTATACAGAACCACGGTGGATTCCCAGCTGATTAAGCAAAAGTTTCCTAAAGGAACGGGATGAGCATGCGGATCCTGTTTCATTCTCTGAAACAGAATCCGAACTTTTCACCTGCCAAACACATGCCCACTTCTCCTCTCTGGGGATAATAAAAACTAACCAGCGAACTGACAAAGGGCCTGACCCCCCCATCCACATCGACCACACACAAAAGAAAAACCGTTCCCTCCAGCTACTAATTATAATGCTAACTTGCAAAATTTCCCTGCATTTTAAAACAATGGAAAAATGGTGGTGGGATGATACTTAGAAGAATGGCTTCTTTTCTGTCTCCACTAACAAAAATAGGCAACACCAAGTCAGCTACTCCTCAGCATAGTTATGTCCGGCGCAGCCTTCTTGGGTATCAGGAGGCACATAAAAACGTTATCAAAATTTTGGTGAAACGCTGAAAATCTGCAAATAATTTTCAACGTACTGGTTAATTTGAAAACTCTCCAGCATACTTCTTGGAACAAGCCAGGTACCTGTGCCCACGCATAGAGGAGTATATAGAAACATGGTGGAATCCAGGCTGATGAAGCAAAGGATTCTAAAAGGAATGAGATGACCATGCGGATCCTGTTTAATTCTCTGAAACAGAATCCGCACTTTTCACCTGCCAAACACATGCCCACTACTCTTCTCTGGGGATAATAAAAACAAACCAGCGATCTGACAGAGGGCCGGAACACCCATCCTGACCGACCCCACAAAAAAAATGTACCCTCCAGCTACTAATTATAATGCCAATTTGCAAAATTTCCCTGCATTTTTAAACAATGCAGAAATTCTGGTGGGATGATACTTAGAAGAATGGCTTCTTGTCAGTCTCCACTGACAAAAATAGGCAACACCAAGTCAGCTATGCCTCAGCATAGTTATGTCCGTAGCAGCCATATTTGGTTTCAGTAGGCACATACGTTATCACAATTATGGTGAAACGCTGAAAACCTGCAAAGGATTTTCAACATACTGGTTAATTGAAAAGCTCTGAGGCATACTTCTTGGAACAAGCCAGTTTCCTGTGCCCACTCATAGAGAAGTATATAGAACCATGGTGGATTCCCAGCTCATGAAGCAAAGGATTCTTAAAGGAACGGGATTACCATGCGGATCCTGTTTAATTCTCTGAAACAGATCCGCAGTTTTCACCTGCCATACTAATACCCACTTCTTCTCTCTGGGGATAATAAAAACAAACCAGCGAACTGACAGAGGGCCTGACCAATCCATCCACACTGAACCCACAAAAAAAAAAAATAAGTACCCCCCAGCTACTAATTATAATGATAACTTGCAAAATTTCCCTGCATTTTTAAACAATGGAAAAATGATGGTGGGATGATACTTAGAAGAATGGCTTCTTGTCAGTCTCCACTAACAAAAATAGGCAACAGGAAGTCAGCTACGCCTCAGCATACTTATGTTCGTGGCAGCCATATTGGGTTTCAGGAGACACATACAAACGTTATAAGAATTATGGTGAAACGCTGAAAACCAGCAAATAATTTTCAACGTACTGCTTAATTGAAAAGCTCTGCGGCATACTTCTTGGAACAAGCCAGTTACCTGTGCCCAAACATAGAGGGGTATATAGAACCATGGTGCATTCCCAGATGATGAAGCAAAAGTTTCCTAAAGGAACAGGATGAGCATGCGGATCCTGTTTCATTCTCTGAAACAGAATGCGAACTTTTCACCTGCCAAACACATGCCCACTTCTCCTCTCTGGGGATAATAAAAACTAACCAGCGAACTGACAGAGGGCCTGACCCCCCCATCCACATCGACCACACACAAAAAGAAAAACGTACCCTCCAGCTACTAATTATAATGCTAACTTGCAAAATTTCCCTGCATTTTAAAACAATGGAAAAATGGTGGTGGGATGATACTTAGAAGAATGGCTTCTTTTCAGTCTCCACTAACAAAAATAGGCAACACCAAGTCAGCTACTCCTCAGCATAGTTATGTCCGACACAGCCTTCTTGGGTTTCAGGAGGCACAAACCAACGTTATCACAATTATGGTGAAACGCTGAACACCTGCAAATAATTTTCAACGTACTGGTTAATTGAAAAGCTCTGCGGCATACTTCTTGGAACAAGCCAGTTACCTGTTCCCACGCAAAGAGGAGTATATAGAACCATGGTGGATTTCCAGCTGATGAAGTAAAGGATTATTAAAGGAACGGGATGACCATGGGGATCATCGTTAATTCTCTGAAACACAATCTGCCCTTTTCACCTGCCAAACACATGCCTACTTCTCCTCTCTGGGGATAATAAAAACTAACCAGCGAATTGACAGAGGGTCTGACCCCCCCATCCACATCGACCGCATAAAAAAAAAAAACCGTACCCTCCATCTACTAATTATAATGCTAACTTGCAAAATTTTCCTGCATTTTAAACAATGGAAAAATGGTGGTGGGATGATACTTAGAAGAATGGCTTCTTGTCTGTCTCCACTAACAAAAATAGGCAACACCAAGTCAGCTACTCCTCAGCATAGTTATGTCCGTCGCAGCCTCTTCGGTTTCAGGAGGCACATACAAACGTTATCAAAATTATGGTGAAACGCTGAAAACCTGCTAATAATTTTCAACGTACTGCTTAATTGAAAAGCTCTGCGGCATACTTCTTGGAACAAGCCAGTTACCTGTGCCCAAAAATAGAGGAGTATACAGAACCACGGTGGATTCCCAGCTGATTAAGCAAAAGTTTCCTAAAGGAACGGGATGAGCATGCGGATCCTGTTTCATTCTCTGAAACAGAATCCGAACTTTTCACCTGCCAAACACATGCCACTTCTCCTCTCTGGGGATAATAAAAACTAACCAGCGAACTGACAAAGGGCCTGACCCCCCCATCCACATCGACCACACACAAAAGAAAAACCGTTCCCTCCAGCTACTAATTATAATGCTAACTTGCAAAATTTCCCTGCATTTTAAAACAATGGAAAAATGGTGGTGGGATGATACTTAGAAGAATGGCTTCTTTTCTGTCTCCACTAACAAAAATAGGCAACACCAAGTCAGCTACTCCTCAGCATAGTTATGTCCGGCGCAGCCTTCTTGGGTTTCAGGAGGCACATACAAACGTTATCAAAATTATGGTGAAACGCTGAAAACCTGCAAATAATTTTCAACGTACTGGTTAATTTGAAAACTCTCCAGCATACTTCTTGGACCAAGCCAGGTACCTGTGCCCACGCATAGAGGAGTATATAGAAACATGGTGGAATCCCAGCTGATGAAGCAAAGGTTTCTTAAAGGAATGAGATGACCATGCGGATCCTGTTTAATTCTCTGAAACAGATCCGCAGTTTTCACCTGCCATACTAATACCCACTTCCCCTCTCTGGGGATAATAAAAATAAACCAGGGAACTGACAGAGGGCCTGACCAACACATCCCCACCAACCCCACAGGAAAAAAAGAAAAAAAACTCCGTAGCCTCCAGCTACTAATTATAATGCTAACTTGCAAAATTTTCCAGCCTTTTTAAACAATGGAAAAATGATGGTGAGATGATACTTAGAAGAATGGATTCTTGTTACTCTCCACTAACAAAAATAGGCAACACCAAGTCAGCTACGCCTCAGCATAGTTATGTCCGTAGCAGCCATATTTGGTTTCAGTAGGCACATACACACGTTATCACAATTATGGTGAAACGCTGAAAACCTGCAAAGGATTTTCAACATACTGGTTAATTGAAAAGCTCTAAGGCATACTTCTTGGAACAAGCCAGTTTCCTGTGCCCAGGCATAGAGAAGTATATAGAACCATGGTGGATTCCCAGCTCATGAAACAAAGGATTCTTAAAGGAACGGGATTACCATGCGGATCCTGTTTAATTCTCTGAAACAGATCCGCAGTTTTCACCTGCCATACTAATACCCACTTCTCCTCTCTGGGGATAATAAAAACAAACCAGCGAACTGACAGAGGGCCTGACGAACACATCCACACCGACCCCACAGGAAAAAAAAACAAAAAAACACCGTAGCCTCCAGCTACTAATTATAATGCTAACTTGCAAAATTTTCCTGCATTTTTAAAAAATGGAAAAATGATGGTGAGATGATACTTAGAAGAATGGATTCTTGTCAGTCTCCACTAACAAAAATAGGCAACACCAAGTCAGCTACTCCTCAGCATAGTTATGTCCGTCGCAGCCTTCTTGGGTTTCAGAAGGCACATACAAACGTTATCAAAATTATGGGGAAACGCTGAAAACCTGCAAATAATTTTCAACGTACTGGTTAATTTGAAAACTCTCCAGCATACTTCTTGGAACAAGCCAGGTACCTGTGCCCACGCATAGAGGAGTATATAGAAACATGGTGGAATCCCAGCTGATGAAGCAAAGGATTCTTAAAGGAATGAGATGACCATGCGGATCCTGTTTAAATCTCTGAAACAGAATCCGCACTTTTCACCTGCCAAACACATGCCCACTACTCTTCTCTGGGGATAATAAAAACAAACCAGCGATCTGACAGAGGGCCTGAACACCCATCCTGACCGACCCCACAAAACAAAAAAGTACCCTCCAGCTACTAATTATAATGCCAATATGCAAAATTTCCCTGCATTTTTAAACAATGGAGAAATGATGGTGGGATGATACTTAGAAGAATGGCTTCTTGTCAGTCTCCACTGACAAAAATAGGCAACACCAAGTCAGCTACGCCTCAGCATAGTTATGTCCGTAGCAGCCATATTTGGTTTCAGTAGGCACATATACACGTTATCACAATTATGGTGAAACGCTGAAAACCTGCAAAGGATTTTCAACATACTGGTTCATTGAAAAGCTCTGAGGCATACTTCTTGGAATTATCCAGTTTCCTGTGCCCACGCATAGAGAAGTATATAGAACCATGGTGGATTCCCAGCTCATGAAGCAAAGGATTCTTAAAGAAACGGGATTACCATGCGGATCCTGTTTAATTCTCTGAAACAGATCCGCAGTTTTCACCTGCCATACTAATACCCACTTCTCCTCTCTCGGGATAATAAAAACAAACCAGCGAACTGACAGAGGGCCTGACCAACACATCCACACCGACCCCACAGGAAAAAAGAAAAAAAAAAAAAAACCGTAGCCTCCAGCTACTAATTATAATGCTAACTTGCAAAACTTTCCTGCATTTTAAAACAATGGAAAAATGATGGTGAGATGATACTTAGAAGAATGGATTCTTGTCAGTCTCCACTAACAAAAATAGGCAAAACCAAGTCAGCTACGCCTCAGCATAGTTATGTCCGTCGCAGCCTTCTTCGGTTTCAGGAGGCACAAACAAACGTTATCACAATTATGGTGAAACGCTGAACACCTGCAAATAATTTTCAACGTACTGGTTAATTGAAAAGATCTGCGGCATACTTTTTGGAACAAGCCAGTTACCTGTTCCCACGCAAAGAGGAGTATATAGAACCATGGTGGATTTCCAGCTGATGAAGTAAAGGATTATTAAAGGAACGGGATGACCATGAGGATCATCGTTAATTCTCTGAAACAGAATCCGCCCTTTTCACCTGCCAAACACATGGCCACTTCTCCTCTCTGGGGATAATAAAAGCTAACCAGCGAACTGACAGAGAGCCTGACCCCCTCCCATCCACATCGACTACCCAAATAAAAAAAAACCGTACCCTCCAGCTACTAATTATAATGCTAACTTGCAAAATGTCCCTGCATTTTAAAACAATGTAAAAATGGTGATGGGATGATACGTAGAAGAATGGCTTCTTGTCTGTCTCCACTAACAAAACTAGGCAACACCAAGTCAGCTACTCCTCAGCATAGTTATGTCCGTCGCAGCCTCTTGGGTTTCAGGAGGGACATACAAACGTTATCAAAATTATGGTGAAACGCTGAACACCTGCAAATAATTTTCAACGTACTGGTTAATTTGAAAACTCTCCAGCATACTTCTTGGAACAAGCCAGGTACCTGTGCCCACGCATAGAGGAGTGTATAGAAACATGGTGGAATCCCAGCTGATGAAGCAAAGGATTTTTAAAGGAAAGAGTTGACCATGCGGATCCTGTTTAATTCTCTGAAACAGAATCCGCACTTTTCACCTGCCAAACACATGGCCACTACTCTTCTCTGGGGATAATAAAAACAAACCAGCGTTCTGACAGAGGGCCTGAACACCCATTCTGACCGACCCCACAAAACAAAAAAGTACCCTCCAGCTACTAATTATAATGCCAATTTGCAAAATTTCCCTGCATTTTTAAACAATGGAGAAATGATGGTGGGATGATACTTAGAAGAATGGCTTCTTGTCAGTCTCCACTGACAAAAATAGGCAACACCAAGTCAGCTACGCCTCAGCATAGTTATGTCCGTAGCAGCCATATTTGGTTTCAGTAGGCACATACACACGTTATCACAATTATGGTGAAACGCTGAAAACCTGCAAAGGATTGTCAACATACTGGTTAATTGAAAAGCTCTGAGGCATACTTCTTGGAACTAGCCAGTTTCCTATGCCCACGCAAGAGAAGTATATAGAACCATGGTGGATTCCCAGCTCATGAAGCAAAGGATTCTTAAAGGAACGGGATTACCATGCGGATCCTGTTTAATTCTCTGAAACAGATCCACAGTTTTCACCTGCCATACTAATACCCACTTCTACTCTCTGGGGATAATAAAAACAAACCAGCGAACTGACAGAGGGCCTGACCAACACATCCACACCGACCCCACAGGAAAAAAAAAAAAAAAAAAAAAACACCGTAGCCTCCAGCTACTAATTATAATGCTAACTTGCAAAACTTTCCTGCATTTTTAAACAATGGAAAAATGGTGGTGAGATGATACTTAGAAGAATGGATTCTTGTCAGTCTCCACTAACAAAAATAGGCAAAACCAAGTCAGCTACGCCTCAGCATAGTTATGTCCGTCGCAGCCTTCTTGGGTTTCAGGAGGCACAAACAAACGTTATCACAATTATGGTGAAACGCTGAACACCTGCAAATAATTTTAAACGTACTGGTTAATTGAAAAGCTCTGTGGCATACTTCTTGGAACAAGCCAGTTACCTGTTCCCACGCAAAGAGGAGTATATAGAACCATGGTGCATTTCCAGCTGATGAAGTAAAGGATTATTAAAGGAACGGGATGACCATGGGGATCATCGTTAATTCTCTGAAAGAGAATCCGCCCTTTTCACCTGCCAAACACATGCCCACTTTTCCTCACTGGGGATAATAAAAACTAACCAGCGAACTGACAGAGGGCCTGACCCCCCCATCTACATCGACCACACACACACAAAAAAACCGTACCCTCCAGATACTAATTATAATGCTAACTTGCAAAATTTCCCTGCATTTAAAAACAATGGAAAAATGGTGGTGGGATGATACTTAGAAGAATGGCTTCTTGTCAGTCTCCACTAACAAAAATAGGCAACACCAAGTCAGCTACTCCTCAGCATAGTTATGTCCGTCGCAGCCTTCTTGGGTTTCAGGAGGCACAAACAAAGGTTCTCACAATTATGGTGAAACGCTGAACACCTGCAAATAATTTTCAACGTAGTGGTTAACTGAAAAGCTCTGCGGCATACTTCTTGGAACAAGCCAGTTACCTGTTCCCACGCAAAGAGGAGTATATAGAACCATGGTGGATTTCCAGCTGATGAAGTAAAGGATTATTAAAGGAACGGGATGACCATGGAGATCATCGTTAATTCTCTGAAACAGAATCCGCCCTTTTCACCTGCCAAACACATGCCCACTTCTCCTCTCTGGGGATAATAAAAACTAACCAGCGAACTGACAGAGGGCCTGACACCCACCATCCACATCGACCACACACAAAAATAAAACCGTACCCTCCAGCTACTAATTATAATGCTAACTTGCAAAATTTCCCTGTATTTTATAACAATGGAAAAATGGTGGTGGGATGATACTTAGAAGAATGGCTTCTTGTCAGTCTCCACTAACAAAAATAGGCAACACCACGTCAGCTACTCCTCAGCATAGCTATGTCCATCGCAGCCTTCTTGGGTTTCAGGAGGCACAAACAAACGTTATCACAATTATGGTGAAACGCTGAACACCTGCAAATAATTTTCAACGTAGTGGTTAATTGAAAAGCTCTGGGGCATACTTCTTGGAACAAGGCAGTTACCTGTTCCGACGCAAAGAGGAGTATATAGAACCATGGTGGATTTCCAGCTGATGAAGTAAAGGATTATTAAAGGAACAGGATGACCATGGGGATCATCGTTAATTTTCTGAAACAGAATCCGCCCTTTTCACCTGCCAAACACATGCCCACTTCTCCTCTCTGGGAATAATAAAAACTAACCAGCGAACTGACAGAGGGCCTGACCCCCCCATCCACATCGACCACACACACAAAAAAAAAAACGTACCCTCCAGCTACTAATTATAATGCTACCTTGCAAAATTTCCCTGCATTTTAAAACAATGGAAAAATGGTGGTGGGATGATACTTAGAAGAATGGCTTCTTGTCAGTCTCCACTAACAAAAATAGGCAACACCAAGTCAGCTACTCCTCAGCATAGTTATGTCCGTCGCAGCCTTCTTGGGTTTCAGGAGGGACATACAAACGTTATCAAAATTATGGTGAAACGCTGAAAACCTGCAAATAATTTTCAACGTACTGGTTAATTTGAAAACTCTCCAGCATACTTCTTGGAACAAGCCAGGTACCTGTGCCCACGCATAGAGGAGTATATAGAAACATGGTGGAATCCCAGCTGATGAAGCAAATGATTCTTAAAGGAATGAGATGACCATGCGGATCCTGTTTAATTTTCTGAAACAGAATCCGCACTTTTCATCTGCCAAACACATGCCCACTACTCTTCTCTGGGGATAATAAAAACTAACCAGCGATCTGACAGAGGGCCTGACCCCCCCCATCCACATCGACCACACACACACAAAAAAAACCGTACCCTCCAGCTACTAATTATAATGCTAACTTGCAAAATTTCCCTGCATTTTAAAACAATGGAAAAATGCTGGTGGGATGATACTTAGAAGAATGGCTTCTTGTCAGTCTCCACTAACAAAAATAGGCAAAACCAAGTCAGCTACTCCTCAGCATAGTTATGTCCGTCGCAGCCTTCCTGGGTTTCAGGAGGCACAAACAAAGGTTCTCACAATTATGGTGAAACGCTGAACACCTGCAAATAATTTTCAACGTAGTGGTTAATTGAAAAGCTCTGCGGCATACTTCTTGGAACAAGCCAGTTACCTGTTCCCACGCAAAGAGGAGTATATAGAAAAATGGTGGATTTCCAGCTGATGAAGTAAAGGGTTATTAAAGAACGGGATGACCATGGGGATCATCGTTAATTCTGTGAAACAGAATCCCCCCTTTTCACCTGCCAAACACATGCCCACTTCTCCTCTCTGGGGATAATAAAAACTAACCAGCGAACTGATAGAGGGCCTGACCCCCACCATCCACATCGACCACACAAAGAAAAATAAACCGTACCCTCCACCTACTAATTATAATGCTAACTTGCAAAATTTCCCTGCATTTTAAAATAATGGAAAAATGGTGGTGGGATGATACTTAGAAGAATGGCTTCTTGTCAGTCTCCACTAACAAAAATAGGCAACACCAAGTCAGCTACTCCTCAGCATAGTTATGTCCGTCGCAGCCTTCTAGGGTTTCAGGAGGCACAAACAAAGGTTCTCACAATTATGGTAAAACGCTGAACACCTGCAAATAATTTTCAACGTAGTGGTTAATTGAAAAGCTCTGCGGCGTACTTCTTAGAACAAGCCAGTTACCTGTTCCCACGCAAAGAGGAGTATAGAGAACCATGGTGCATTTCCAGCTGATGAAATAAAGGATTATTAAAGGAACGGGATGACCATGGGGATCATCGTTAATTCTCTGAAACAGAATCCGCCCTTTTCACCTGCCAAACACATGCCCACTTCTCCTCTCTGGGGATAATAAAAACTAACCAGCGAACTGACAGAGGGCCTGAACCCCCGATCCACATCGACCACACACACACACAAAAAAGCGTACCCTCCAGCTACTAATTATAATGCTAACTTGCAAAATGTCCCTGCATTTTAAAACAATGGAAAAATGGTGGTGGGATGATACTTAGAAGAATGGCTTCTTGTCAGTCTCCACTAACACAAATAGGCAACACCAAGTCAGCTACCCCTCAGCATAGTTATGTCCGTCGCAGCCTTCTTGGGTTTCAGGAGGGACATACAAACGTTATCAAAATTATGGTGAAACGCTGAAAACCTGCAAATAATTTTCAACGTACTGGTTAATTTGAAAACTCTCCAGCATAATTCTTGGAACAAGCCAGGTACCTGTGCCCACGCATAGAAGAGTATATAGAAACATGGTGGAATCCCAGCTGATGAAGCAAAAGATTCTTAAAGGAATCAGATGACCAAGCGGATCCTGTTTAATTCTCCGAAACCGAATCCGCACTTTTCACCTGCCAAACACATGCCCACTACTCTTCTCTGGGGATAATAAAAACAAACCAGCGATCTGACAGAGGGCCTGAACACCCATCCTGACCGACCCCACAAAACAAAAAAGTACCCTCCAGCTACTAATTATAATGCCAATTTGCAAAATTTCCCTACATTTTTAAACAATGGAGAAATGATGGTGGGATGATACTTAGAAGAATGGCTTCTTGTCAGTCTCCACTGACAAAAATAGGCAACACCAAGTGAGCTACGCCTCAGCATAGTTATGTCCATAGCAGCCATATTTGGTTTCAGTAGGCACATACACACGTTATCACAATTATGGTGAAACGCTGAAAACCTGCAAAGGATTGTCAACATACTGGTTCATTGAAAAGCTCTGAGGCACACTTCTTGGAACTAGCCAGTTTCCTGTGCCCACGCATAGACAAGTATATAGAACCATGGTGGATTCCCAGCTCATGAAGCAAAGGATTGTTAAAGGAACGGGATTACCATGCGGATCCTGTTTAATTCTCTGAAACAGATCCGCAGTTTTCACCTGCCATACTAATACCCACTTCTCCTCTCTGGGGATAATAAAAACCAACCGGGGAACTGACAGAGGGCCTGACCAACACATCCACACCGAACACACAGGATAAAAAAAAAAAAAAAAACACCGTAGCCTCCAGCTACTAATTATACTGCTAACTTGCAAAATTTCCCTGCATTTTAAAACAATGGAAAAATGGTGGTGGGATGATACTTAGAAGAATGGCTTCTTGTCAGTCTCCACTAACAAAAATAGGCAACACCAAGTCAGCTACTCCTCAGCATAGTTATGTCCGTCGCAGCCTTGTAGGGTTTCAGGAGGCACAAACAAAGGTTCTCACAATGATGGTAAAACGCTGAAAACCTGCAAATAATTTTCAACGTAGTGGTTAATTGAAAAGCTCTGCGGCATACTTCTTGGAACAAGCCAGTTACCTGTTCCCACGCAAAGAGGAGTATATAGAACCATGGTGCATTTCCAGCTGATGAAGTAAAGGATTATTAAAGGAACGGGATGACCATGGGGATCATCGTTAATTCTCTGAAACAGAATCCACCCTTTTCACCTGCCAAACACATGCCCACTTCTCCTCTCTGGGGATAATAAAAACTAACCAGCGAACTGACAGTGGGCCTGACCCCCCCCATCCACATCGACCACACACAAAAAAAAAAACCGTACCCTCCAACTACTAATTATAATGCTAACTTGCAAAATTTCCCTGCATTTTAAAACAATGGAAAAATGGTGGTGGGATCATACTTAGAAGAATGGCTTCTTGTCTGTCTCCACTAACAATAATAGGCAACACCAAGTCAGCTACTCCTCAGCATAGTTATGTCCGTCGCAGCCTTCTTGGCTTTCAGGAGGTACATACAAACGTTATCAAAATTATGGTGAAACGCTGAACACCTGAAAATAATTTTCAACGTACTGGTTAATTTGAAAACTCTCCAGCATAATTCTTCGAACAAGCCAGGTACCTGTGCCCACGCATAGAGGAGTATATAGAAACATGGTGGAATCCCAGCTGATGAAGCAAAGGATTCTTAAAGGAATGAGATGACCATGCGGAGCCTGTTTAATTCTCTGAAACAGAATCCGCCCTTTTCACTTGCCAAACACATGCCCACTACTCTTCTCTGGGGATAATAAAAACAAACCAGCGATCTGACAGAGGGCCTGAACACCCATCCTGACCCACCCCACATAACAAAAAAGTACCCTCCAGCTACTAATTATAATGCCAATTTGCAAAATTTCCCTGCATTTTTAAACAATGGAGAAATGATGGTGGGATAATACTTAGAAGAATGGCTTCTTGTCTGTCTCCACTGACAAAAATAGGCAACACCAAGTCAGCTACGCCTCAGCATAGTTATGTCCGTAGCAGCCATATTTGGATTCAGTAGGCACATACACACGTTATCACAATTATGGTGAAACGCTGAAAACCTGCAAAGGATTGTCAACATACTGGTTCATTGAAAAGCTCTGAGGCACACTTCTTGGAACTAGCCAGTTTCCTGTGCCCACGCGTGGACAAGTATATAGAACCATGGTGGATTCCCAGCTCATGAAGCAAAGCATTGTTAAAGGAACTGGATTACCATGCGGATCCTGTTTAATTCTCTGAAACACATCCGCAGTTTTCACCTGCCATACTAATACCCACTTCTCCTCTCTGGGATAATAAAAACCAACCGGGGAACTGACAGAGGGCCTGACCAACACATCCACACCGACCCCACAGGAAAAAAAAAACAAAAAACACCGTAGCCTCCAGCTACTAATCATAATGCTAACTTGCAAAATTTTCCTGCATTTTTAAACAATGGAAAATGATGGTGAGATGATACTTACAAGAATGGATTCTTGTCAGTATCCACTAACAAAAATAGGCAAAACCAAGTCAGCTACGCCTCAGTATAGTTATGTCCATCGCAGCCTTCTTGGGTTTCAGGACGCACAAACAAAGGTTCTCACAATTATGGTGAAACGCTGAACACCTGCAAATAATTTTCAACGTAGTGGTTAATTGAAAAGCTCTGCGGCATACTTCTTGGAACAAGCCAGTTACCTGTGCCATCGCAAAGAGGAGTATATGGAACCATGGTGGATTTCCAGCTGATGAAGTAAAGGATTATTAAAGGAAGGGGATGACCATGGGGATCATCGTTAATTCTCTGAAACAGAATCCGCCCTTTTCACCTGCCAAACACATGCCCACTTCTCCTCTCTGGAGATAATAAAAACCAACCAGCGAACTGAGAGAGGGCCTGACCCCTACCATCCACATCGACCACACAAAAAAAAAAAACCGTACCCTCCAGCTACTAATTATAATGCTAACTTGCAAAATTTCCCTGCATTTTAAAACAATGGAAAAATGGTGGTGGATGATACTTAGAAGAATGGCTTCTTGTCAGTCTCCACTAACAAAAATAGGCAACACCAAGTCAGCTACTCCTCAGCATAGCTATGTCCATCGCAGCCTTCTTGGGTTTCAGGAGGCACAAACAAAGGTTCTCACAATTATGGTGAAACGCTGAACACCTGCAAATAATTTTCAACGTAGTGGTTAATTGAAAAGCTCTGCGGCATACTTCTTGGAACAAGCCAGTTACCTGTTCCCACGCAAAGAGGAGTATATAGAACCATGGTGGATTTACAGCTGATGAAGTAAAGGATTATTAAAGGAACGGGATGACCATGGGGATCATCGTTAATTCTCTGAAACAGAATCTGCCCTTTTCACCTGCCAAACACATGCCCACTTCTCCTCTCTGGGGATAACAAAAACTAACCAGCGAACTGACAGAGGGCCTGACAACCCCCCCATCCACATCGACCACACACACAAAAAAAAAACCGTACCCTCCTGCTACTAATTATAATGCTAACTTGCAAAATGTCCCTGCATTTTAAAACAATGGAAAAATGGTGGTGGGATCATACTTAGAAGAATGGCTTCTTGTCTGTCTCCACTAACACAAATAGGCAACACCAAGTCAGCTACTCCTGAGCATAGTTATGTCCGTCGCAGCCTTCTTGGGTTTCAGGAGGGACATACAAACGTTATCAAAATTATGGTGAAACGCTGAAAACCTGCAAATAATTTTCAACGTACAGGTTAATTTGAAAACTCTCCAGCATAATTCTTGGAACAAGCCAGGAACCTGTGCCCACGCATAGAAGTGTATATAGAAACATGGTGGAATCCCAGCTGATGAAGCAAAGGATTCTTAAAGGAATGAGATGACCAAGCGGATCCTGTTTAATTCTCTGAAACAGAATCCACACTTTTCACCTGCCAAACACATGCCCACTACTCTTCTCTGGGGATAATAAAAACAAACCAGCGATCTGACAGAGGGCCTGAACACCCATCCTGACCGACCCCACAAAACAAAAAAGTACCCTCCAGCTACTAATTATAATGCCAATTTGCAAAATTTCCCTGCATTTTTAAACAATGGAGAAATGATGGTGGGATGATACTTAGAAGAATGGCTTCTTGTCAGTCTCCACTGACAAAAATAGGCAACACCAAGTCAGCTACGCCTCAGCATAGTTATGTCCGTAGCAGCCATATTTGGTTTCAGTAGGCACATACACACGTTATCACAATTATGGTGAAACGCTGAAAACCTGCAGAGGATTGTCAACATACTGGTTCATTGAAAAGCTCTGAGGCACACTTCTTGGAACTAGCCAGTTTCCTGTGCCCTCGCATAGACAAGTATATAGAACCATGGTGGATTCCCAGCTCATGAAGCAAAGGATTGTTAAAGAAACGGGATTACCATGCGGATCCTGTTTAATTCTCTGAAACAGATCCGCAGTTTTCACCTGCCATACTAATACCCACTTCACCTTTCTGGGGATAATAAAAACCAACCGGGGAACTGACAGAGGGCCTGACCAACACATCCACACCGAACCCACAGCATAAAAAAAAAAAAAACACCGTAGCCTCCAGCTACTAATTATAATGCTAACTTGCAAAATTTCCCTGCATTTTAAAACAATGGAAAAATGGTGGTGGGATGATACTTAGAAGAATGGCTTCTTGTCAGTCTCCACTAACAAAATTAGGCAACACCAATTCAGCTACTCCTCAGCATAGTTATGTCCGTCGCAGCCTTCTAGGGTTTCAGGAGGCACAAACAAAGGTTCTCACAATTATGGTAAAACGCTGAACACCTGCAACTAATTTTCAACGTAGTGGTTAATTGAAAAGCTCTGCGGCATACTTCTTGGAACAAGGCAGTTACCTGTTCCCACGCAAAGAGGAGTATATAGAACCATGGTGGATTTCCAGCTGATGAAGTAAAGGATTATTAAAGGAACGGGATGACCATGGAGATCATCGTTAATTCTCTGAAACAGAATCCGCCCTTTTCACCTGCCAAACACATGCCCACTTCTCCTCTCTGGGGATAATAAAAACTAACCAGTGAACTGACAGTGGGCCTGACCCCCTCCATCCACATCGACCACACACAAAAAAAAAAACTGTACCCTCCAGCTACTAATTATAATGCTAACTTGCAAAATTTCCCTGCATTTTAAAACAATGGAAAAATGGTGGTGGGATCATACTTAGAAGAATGGCTTCTTGTCTGTCTCCACTAACAAAAATAGGCAACACCAAGTCAGCTACTCCTCAGCATAGTTATGTCCGTCGCAGCCTTCTTGGCTTTCAGGAGGGACATACAAACGTTATCAAAATTATGGTGAAATGCTGAACACCTGAAAATAATTTTCAACGTACTGGTTAATTTGAAAACTCTCCAGCATAATTCTTCGAACAAGCCAGGTACCTGTGCCCACGCATAGAGGAGTATATAGAAACATGGTGGAATCCCAGCTGATGAAGCAAAGGATTCTTAAAGGAATGAGATGACCATGCGGATCCTGTTTAATTCTCTGAAACAGAATCCGCACTTTTCACCTGCCAAACACATGCCCACTACTCTTCTCTGGCGATAATAAAAACAAACCAGCGATCTGACAGAGGGCCTGAACACCCATCCTGACCGACCCCACAAAACAAAAAAGTACCCTCCAGCTACTAATTATAATGCCAATTTGCAAAATTTCCCTGCATTTTTAAACAATGGAGAAATGATGGTGGGATGATACTTAGAAGAATGGCTTCTTGTCAGTCTCCACTGACAAAAATAGGCAACACCAAGTCAGCTACGCCTCAGCATAGTTATGTCCGTAGCAGCCATATTTGGATTCAGTAGGCACATACACACGTTATCACAATTATGGTGAAACGCTGAAAACCTGCAAAGGATTGTCAACATACTGGTTAATTGAAAAGCTCTGAGGCATACTTCTTGGAACTAGCCAGTTTCCTGTGCCCACGCGTGGACAGGTATATAGAACCATGGTGGATTCCCAGCTCATGAAGCAAAGCATTGTTAAAGGAACTGGATTACCATGTGGATCCTGTTTAATTCTCTGAAACACATCCGCAGTTTTCACCTGCCATACTAATACCCACTTCTCCTCTCTGGGGATAATAAAAACCAACCGGGGAACTGACAGAGGGCCTGACCAACACATCCACACCGACCCCACAGGAAAAAAAAAAAACAAAAAACACCATAGCCTCCAGCTACTAATTAAAATGCTAACTTGCAAAATTTCCCTGCATTTTAAAACAATGGAAAAATGGTGGTGGGATGATACTTAGAAGAATGGCTTCTTGTCAGTCTCCACTAACAAAAATAGGCAACACCAAGTCAGCTACTCCTCAGCATAGTTATGTCCGTCGCAGCCTTCTTGGATTTCAGGAGGGACATACAAACGTTATCAAAATTATGGTGAAACGCTGAAAACCTGCAAATTATTTTCAACGTACTGGTTAATTTGAAAATTCTCCAGCATAATTCTTGGAACAAGCCAGGTACCTGTGCCCACGCATATAGGAGTATATAGAATCATGTGGAATCCCAGCTCATGAAGCAAAGGATTCTTAAAGGAACGGGATTACCATGCGGATCCTGTTTAATTCTCTGAAACAGATCCGCAGTTTTCCCCGGCCATACTAATACCCACTTCTCCTCTCTGGGGATAATAAAAACCAACCGGGGAACTGACAGAGGGGCTGACCAACACATCCACACCGACCCCACAGGAAAAAAAAAAAAACAAAAAACACCGTAGCCTCCAGCTACTAATTATAATGCTAACTTGCAAAATTTTCCTGCATTTTTAAACAATGGAAAAATGATGGTGAGTTAATACTTAGAAGAATGGCTTCTTGTCAGTCTCCACTAACAAAAATAGGCAACACCAAGTCAGCTACTCCTCAGCATAGTTATGTCCGTCGCAGCCTTCTAGGGTTTCAGGAGGCACAAACAAAGGTTCTCACAATTATGGTGAAACGCTGAACACCTGCAAATAATTTTCAACGTAGTGGTTAATTGAAAAGCTCTGCGGCATACTTCTTGGAACAAGCCAGTTACCTGTTCCCACGCAAAGAGGAGTATAGAGAACCATGGTGGATTTCCAGCTGATGAAGTAAAGGATTATTAAGGGAACGGGATGACCATGGGGATCATCGTTAATTCTCTGAAACAGAATCCGCCCTTTTCACCTGCCAAACACATGCCCACTTCTCCTCTCTGGGGATAATAAAAATTAACCAGCGAAATGACAGAGGGCCTGACCACCCCATCCACATCGACCACACACAAAAAAAAAAAAAAAACCGTACCCTCCAGCTACTAATTATAATGCTAACTTGCCAAATTTCCCTGCATTTTAAAACAATGGAAAAATGGTGGTGGGATGATACTTAGAAGAATGGCTTCTTGTCAGTCTCCACTAACAAAAATAGGCAACACCAAGTCAGCTATCCTCAGCATAGCTATGTCCATCGCAGCCTTCTTGGGTTTCAGGAGGCACAAACAAACGTTATCAGAATTATGGTGAAACTCTGAACACCTGCAAATAATATTGAATGTACTGGTTAATTGAAAAGCTCTGCGGCATACTTGTTGGAACAAGCCAGTTACCTGTTCCCACGCAAAGAGGAGTATATAGAACCATGGTGGATTTCCAGCTGATGAAGTAAAGGATTATTAAAGGAACGGGATGACCATGGGGATCATCGTTAATTCTCTGAAACACAATCCGCCCTTTTCACCTGCCAAACACATGCCCACTTCTCCTCTCTGGGGATAATAAAAACTAACCAGCGAACTGACAGAGGGCCTGACCCCCCCATCCACATCGACCCCACACCCAAAAAAAAAACCGTACCCTCCAGCTACTAATTATAATGCTAACTTGCAAAATTTCCCTGCATTTTAAAACAATGGAAAAATGGTGGTGGGATGATACTTAGAAGAATGGCTTCTTGTCAGTCTCCACTAACAAAAATAGGCAACACCAAGTCAGCTACTCCTCAGCATAGTTATGTCCGTCGCAGCCTTCTTGGGTTTCAGGAGGCACAAACAAAGGTTCTCACAATTATGGTGAAACGCTGAACACCTGCAAATAATTTTCAACGTAGTGGTTAATTGAAAAACTCTGCGGCATACTTCTTGGAACAAGCCAGTTACCTGTTCCCACGCAAAGAGGAGTATAGACAACCATGGTGGATTTCCAGCTGATGAAGTAAAGGATTATTAAAGGAACGGGATGACCATGGGGATCATCGTTAACTCTCTGAAACAGAATCCGCCCTTTTTACCTGCCAAACACATGCCCACTACTCTTCTCTGGGGATAATAAAAACAAACCAGCGATCTGACAGAGGACCTGAACACCCATCCTGACCGACCCCACAAACAAAAAAGTACCCTCCAGCTACTAATTATAATGCCAATTTGCAAAATTTCCCTGCATTTTTAAACAATGGAGAAATCATGGTGGGATGATACTTAGAAGAATGGCTTCTTGTCAGTCTCCACTGACAAAAATAGGCAACACCAAGTCAGCTACGCCTCAGCATAGTTATGTCCGTAGCAGCCATATTTGGTTTCAGTAGGCACATACACACGTTATCACAATTATGGTGAAACGCTGAAAACCTGCAAAGGATTGTCAACATACTGGTTCATTGAAAAGCTCTGAGGCATACTTCTTGGAACTAGCCAGTTTCCTGTGCCCACCCGTGGACAAGTATATAGAACCATGGTGGATTACCAGCTCATGAAGCAAAGGATTCTTAAAGGAACGGGATTACCATGCGGATCCTGTTTAATTCTCTGAAACAGATCCGCAGGTTTCACCTGCCATACTAATACCCACTTCTCCTCTCTGGGGATAATGAAAACCAACCGGGGAACTGACAGAGGGCCTGACCAACACATCCACACCGACCCCACAGGAAAAAAAAAAAAAATCAACGTAGCCTCCTGCTACTAATTATAATTCTAACTTGCAAAATTTCCCTGCATTTTAAAACAATGGAAAAATGGTGGTGGGATGATACTTAGAAGAATGGCTTCTTGTCAGTCTCCACTAACAAATATAGGCAACACCAAGTCAGCTACTCCTCAGCATAGTTATGTCCGTCGCAGCCTTCTAGGGTTTCAGGAGGCACAAACAAAGGTTCTCACAATTATGGTAAAACGCTGAACACCTGCAAACAATTTTCAACGTATTGGTTAATTGAAAAGCTCTGCAGCATACTTCTTGGAACAAGGCAGTTACCTGTTCCCACGCAAAGAGGAGTATAGAGAACCATGGTGGATTTCCAGCTGATGAAGTAAAGGATTATTAAAGGAACGGGATGACCATGGGGATCATCGTTAATTCTCTGAAACAGAATCCGCCCTTTTCACCTGCCAAACACATGCCCACTTCTCCTCTCTGGGGATAATAAAAACTAACCAGCGAACTGACAGGGGGCCTGACCACCCCATCCACATCGACCACACACACAAAAAAAAAAAACCGTACCCTCCAGCTACTAATTATAATGCTAACTTGCAAAATTTCCCTGCATTTTAAAACAATGGAAAAATGGTGGTGGGATGATACTTAGAAGAATGGCTTCTTGTCAGTCTCCACTAACAAAAATAGGCAACACCAAGTCAGCTATCCTCAGCATAGCTAGGTCCATCGCAGCCTTCTTGGGTTTCAGGAGGCACAAACAAACGTTATCACAATTATGGTGAAACGCTGAACACCTGCAAATAATTTTCAACGTAGTGGTTAATTGAAAAGCTCTGCGGCATACTTGTTGGAACAAGCCAGTTACCTGTTCCCACGCAAAGAGGAGTATATAGAACCATGGTGGATTTCCAGCTGATGAAGTAAAGGATTATTAAAGGAACGGGATGACCATGGGGATCATCGTTAATTCTCTGAAACACAATCCGCCCTTTTCACCTGCCAAACACATGCCCACTTCTCCTCTCTGGGGATAATAAAAACTAACCAGCGAACTGACAGAGGGCCTGACCCCCCCATCCACATCGACCACACAAAAAAAAAAACCGTACCCTCCAGCTACTAATTATAATGCTAACTTGCAAAATTACCCTGCATTTTAAAACAATGGAAAAATGGTGGTGGGATGATACTTAGAAGAATGGCTTCTTGTCAGTCTCCACTAACAAAAATAGGCAACACCAAGTCAGCTACTCCTCAGCATAGTTATGTCCGTCGCAGCCATCTTGGGTTTCAGGAGGCACAAACAAAGGTTCTCACAATTATGGTGAAACGCTGAACACCTGCAAATAATTTTCAACGTAGTGGTTAATTGAAAAACTCTGCGGCATACTTCTTGGAACAAGCCAGTTACCTGTTCCCACGCAAAGAGGAGTATAGAGAACCATGGTGGATTTCCAGCTGATGAAGTAAAGGATTATGAAAGGAACGGGATGACCATGGGGATCATCGTTAATTCTCTGAAACAGAATCCGCCCTTTTTACCTGCCAAACACATGCCCACTTCTCCTCTCTGGGTATAATAAAAACTAACCAGCGAACTGACAGAGGGTCTGAACCCCCCCATCCAGATCGACCACACACACAAAAAAAACCATACCCTCCAGCTACTAATTATAATGCTAACTTGCAAAATTTCCCTGCATTTTAAAACAATGGAAAAATGGTGGTGGGATGATACTTAGAAGAATGGCTTCTTGTCAGTCTCCACTGACAAAAATAGGCAACATCAAGTCAGCTTCGCCTCAGCATAGTTATGTCCGTAGCAGCCATATTTGGTTTCAGTAGGCACATACACATGTTATCACAATTATGGTGAAACGCTGAAAACCTGCAAAGGATTTTCAACATACTGGTTAATTGAAAAGCTCTGAAGCATACTTCTTGGAACAACCCAGTTACCTGTTCCCACGCAAAGAGGAGTATATAGAACCATGGTGGATTCCCAGCTCATGAAGCAAATGATTCTTAAAGGAATGGGATTACCATGCGGATCCTGTTTAATTCTCTGAAACAGATCCGCAGTTTACACCTGCCATACTAATACCCACTTCTCCTCTCTGAGGATAATAAAAACAAACCAGCGAACTGACAGAGGGCCTTACCAACACGTCCACACTGACCCCACAGGAAAAAAAAAAAAAAAACACCGTAGCCTCCACCTACTAATTATAATGCTAACTTGCAAAATTTCCCTGCATTTTAAATCAATGGAAAAATGGTGGTGGGATGATACTTAGAAGAATGGCTTCTTGTCAGTCTCCACTAACAAAAATAGGCAACACCAAATCAGCTACTCCTCAGCATAGTTATGTCCGTCGCAGCCTTCTAGGGTTTCAGGAGGCACAAACAAAGGTTCTCACAATTATGGTAAAACGCTGAACACCTGCAAATAATTTTCAACGTACTGGTTAATTGAAAAGCTCTGCGGCATACTTCTTGGAAAAGGCAGTTACCTGTTCCCACGCAAAGAGGAGTATATAGAACCATGGTGGATTTCCAGCTGATGAAGTAAAGGATTATTAAAGGAACGGGATGACCATGGGGATCATCGTTAATTCTCTGAAACAGAATCCGCCCTTTTCACCTGCCAAACACATGCCCACTTCTCCTCTCTGGGGATAATAAAAACTAACCAGCGAACTGATAGAGGGCCTGACCCCCACCATCCACATCGACCACACAAAAAAAAAAACCGTACCCTCCAGCTACTAATTATAATGCTAACTTGCAAAATTTCCCTGCATTTTAAAACAATGGAAAAATGGTGGTGGGATCATACTTAGAAGAGTGGCTTCTTGTCAGTCTCCACTAACAAAAATAGGCAACACCAAGTCAGCTACTCCTCAGCATAGTTATGTCCGTCGCAGCCTTCTTGGCTTTCAGGAGGGACATACCAACGTTATCAAAATTATGGTGAAACGCTGAAAACCTGCAAATAATTTTCAACGTACTGGTTAATTTGAAAACTCTCCAGCATAATTCTTGGAACAAGCCAGGTACCTGTGCCCACGCATAGAGGAGTATATAGAAACATGGTGGAATCCCAGCTGATGAAGCAAAGGATTCTTAAAGGAATGAGATGACCATGCGGATCCTGTTTAATTCTCTGAAACAGAGTCCGCACTTTTCACCTGCCATACACATGCCCACTACTCTTCTCTGGGGATAATAAAAACAAACCAGCGATCTCACAGAGGGCCTGAACACCCATCCTGACCGACCCCACAAAACAAAAAAGTACCCTCCAGCTACTAATTATAATGCCAATTTGCAAATTTCCCTGCATTTTTAAACAATGGAGAAATGATGGTGGGATGATACTTAGAAGAATGGCTTCTTGTCAGTCTCCACTGACAAAAATAGGCAACACCAAGTCAGCTACGCCTCAGCATAGTTATGTCCGTAGCAGCCATATTTGGTTTCAGTAGGCACATACACACGTTATCACAATTATGGTGAAACGCTGAAAACCTGCAAAGGATTGTCAACATACTGGTTAATTGAAAAGCTCTGAGGCATACTTCTTGGAACTAGCCAGTTTCCTGTGCCCACGCATAGACAAGTATATAGAACCATGGTGGATTCCCAGCTCATGAAGCAAAGGATATTTAAAGGAACGGGATTACCATGCGGATCCTGTTTAATTCTCTGAAACAGATCCGCAGTTTTCACCTGCCATACTAATACCCACTTCTCCTCTCTGGGGATAATAAAAACTAACCGGGGAACTGACAGAGGGCCTGACCAACACATCCACACCGACCCCACAGAAAAAAAAAAAAAAAAAACACCGTAGCCTCCAGCTACTAATTATAATGCTAACTTGCAAAATTTCCCTGCATTTTAAAACAATGGAAAAATGGTGGTGGGATGATACTTAGAAGAATGGCTTCTTATCAGTCTCCACTAACAAAAATAGGCAACACCAAGTCAGCTACTCCTCAGCATAGCTATGTCCATCGCAGCCATGTTGGGTTTCAGAAGGCACAAACAAACGTTATCACAATTATGGTGAAACGCTGAACACCTGCAAATAATTTTCAACGTACTGGATAATTGAAAAGCTCTGCGGCATACTTCTTGGAACAAGGCAGTTACCTGTACCCACGCAAAGAGGAGTATATAGAACCATGGCGGATTTCCAGCTGATGAAGTAAAGGATTATTAAAGGAACGGGATGACCATGGGGATCATCGTTAATTCTCTGAAACAGAATCCGCCCTTTTCACCTGCCAAACACATGCCCACTTCTCCTCTCTGGGGATAACAAAAACTAACCAGCGAACTGACAGAGGGCCTGACCCCCACCATCCACATCGACCACACAAAAAAAAAAAAACCGTACCCTCCAGCTACTAATTATAATGCTAACTTGCAAAATTTCCCTGCATTTTAAAACAATGGAAAAATGGTGGTGGGATGATACTTAGAAGAATGGCTTCTTGTCAGTCTCCACTAACAAAAATAGGCAACACCAAGTCAGCTACTCCTCAGCATAGCTATGTCCATCGCAGCCATCTTGGGTTTCAGAAGGCACAAACAAACGTTATCACAATTATGGTGAAACGCTGAACACCTGCAAATAATTTTCAACGTAGTGGTTAATTGAAAAGCTGTGCGGCATACTTCTTGGAACAAGGCAGTTACCTGTACCCACGCAAAGAGGAGTATATAGAACCATGGCGGATTTCCAGCTCATGAAGTAAAGGATTATTAAAGGAACGGGATGACCATGGGGATCATCGTTAATTCTCTGAAACAGAATCCGCCCTTTTCACCTGCCAAACACATGCCCACTTCTCCTCTCTGGGGATAATAATAATTAACCAGCGAACTGACAGAGGGCCTGACCCCCCCATCCACCTCGACCACACACACACACAAAAAAAAACCGGACCCTCCAGCTACTAATTATAATGCTAACTTGCAAAATTTCCTACATTTTAAAACAATGGATAAATGGTGGTGGGATCATACTTAGAAGAATGGCTTCTTGTTTGTCTCCAGTAACAAAAATAAGCAACACCAAGTCAGCTACGCCTCAGCATAGTTATGTCCGTCGAAGCCTTCTTGGGTTTAAGGAGGCACAAACACACGTTATCACAATTATGGTGAAACGCTGAACACCTGCAAATAATGTTCAACGTACTGGTTAATTGAAAAGCTCTGCGGCATACCTCTTGGAACAAGCCAGTTACCTGTTCCAACGCAAACAAGAGTATATAGAACCGTGGCGGATTACCAGCTCATGAAGCAAAGGATTCTTAAAGGAACGGGATTACCATGCGGATCCTGTTTAATTCTCTGAAACAGATCCGCAGGTTTCACCTGCCATACTAATACCCACTTCTCCTCTCTGGGGATAATGAAAACCAACCGGGGAACTGACAGAGGGCCTGACCAACACATCCACACCGACCCCACAGGAAAAAAAAAAAAAAAATCAACGTAGCCTCCTGCTACTAATTATAATTCTAACTTGCAAAATTTCCCTGCATTTTAAAACAATGGAAAAATGATGGTGGATGATATTTAGAAGAATGGCTTCTTGTCAGTCTCCACTAACAAATATAGGCAACACTAAGTCAGCTACTCCTCAGCATAGTTATGTCCCTCGCAGCCTTCTAGGATTTCAGGAGGCACAAACAAAGGTTCTCACAATTATGGTGAAACGCTGAACACCTGCAAATAATTTTCAACGTAGTGGTTAATTGAAAAGCTCTGCGGCATACTTCTTGGAACAAGCCAGTTACCTGTTCCCACGCACAGAGGAGTATAGAGAACCATGGTGGATTTCCAGCTGATGAAGTAAAGGATTATTAAAGGAACGGGATGACCATGGGGATCATCGTTAATTCTCTGAAACAGAATCCGCCCTTTTCACCTGCCAAACACATGCCCACTTCTCCTCTCTGGGGATAATAAAAAATAACCAGCGAACTGACAGAGGGCCTGACGCCCCCATCCACATCGACCAGACACACAAAAAAAAAACCGTACCCTCCAGCTACTAATTATAATGCTAACTTGCAAAATTTCCCTGCATTTTAAAACAATGGAAAAATGATGGTGGGATGATACTTAGAAGAATGGCTTCTTGTCAGTCTCCACTAACAAAAATAGGCAACACCAAGTCAGCTACTCCTCAACATAGTTATGTCCGTCGCAGCCTTCTTGGGTTTCAGGAGTCACAAACAGACGTTATCACAATTATGGTGAAACGCTGAACACCTGCAAATAATTTTCAACGTACTGGTTAATTGAAAAGCTCTGCGGCATACTTCTTGGAACAAGCCAGTTACCTGTTCCCACGCAAAGAGGAGTATATAGAACCATGGTGGATTTCCAGCTGATGAAGTAAAGGATTATTAAAGGAACGGGATGACCATGGGGATCATCGTTAATTCTCTGAAACTGAATCCCCCCTTTTCACCTGCCAAACACATGCCCACTTCTCCTCTCTGGGGATAATAAAAACTAACCAGCGAACTGACAGAGGGCCTGACCCCCCCATCCACATCGACCACACACACAAAAAAAAAACCGTACCCTCCAGCTACTAATTATAATGCTAACTTGCAAAATTTCCCTGCATTTTAAAACAATGGAAAAATGGTGGTGGATGATACTTAGAAGAATGTCTTCTTGTCAGTCTCCACTAACCAAAATAGGCAACACCAAGTCAGCTACTCCTCATCATAGTTATGTCCGTCGCAGCCTTCTTGGATTTCAGGAGGGACATACAAACGTTATCAAAATTATGGTGAAACGCTGAAAACCTGCAAATTATTTTCAACGTATTGGTTAATTTGAAAACTCTCCAGCATAATTCTTGGAACAAGCCAGGTACCTGTGCCCACGCATATAGGAGTATATAGAATCATGGTGGAATCCCAGCTCATGAAGCAAAGGATTCTTAAAGGAACGGGATTACCATGCGGATCCTGTTTAATTCTCTGAAACAGATCCGCAGTTTTCCCCGGCCATACTAATACCCACTTCTCCTCTCTGGGGATAATAAAAACCAACCGGGGAACTGACAGAGGGGCTGACCAACACATCCACACCGACCCCACAGGAAAAAAAAAAAAACAAAAAACACCGTAGCCTCCAGCTACTAATTATAATGCTAACTTGCAAAATTTTCCTGCATTTTTAAACAATGGAAAAATGATGGTGAGATGATACTTAGAAGAATGGCTTCTTGTCAGTCTCCACTAACAAAAATAGGCAACACCAAGTCAGCTACTCCTCAGCATAGTTATGTCCGTCGCAGCCTTCTAGGGTTTCAGGAGGCACAAACAAAGGTTCTCACAATTATGGTGAAACGCTGAACACCTGCAAATAATTTTCAACGTAGTGGTTAATTGAAAAGCTCTGCGGCATACTTCTTGGAACAAGGCAGTTACCTGTACCCACGCAAAGAGGAGTATATAGAACCATGGTGGATTTCCAGCTGATGAAGTAAAGGATTATTAAAGGAACGGGATGACCATGGGGATCATCGTTAATTCTCTGAAACAGAATCCGCCCTTTTCACCTGCCAAACACATGCCCACTTCTCCTCTCTGGGGATAATAAAAACTAACCAGCGAACTGACAGAGGGCCTGACCCCCCCATCCACCTCGACCACACATAAAAAAAAAAAACCGTACCCTCCAGCTACTAATTATAATGCTAACTTGCAAAATTTCCCTGCATTTTAAAACAATGGAAAAATGGTGGTGGGATGATACTTAGAAGAATGGCTACTTGTCAGTCTCCACTAACAAAAATAGGCAACACCAAGTCAGCTACTCCTCAGCATAGTTATGTCCGTCGCAGCCTTCTTGGGTCTCAGGAGGCACAAACACACGTTATCACAATTATGGTGAAACGCCGAACACCTGCAAATAATTTTCAACGTAGTTGTTAATTAAAAAGCTCTGCGGCATACTTCTTGGAACAAGCCAGTTACCTGTTCCCACGCAAAGAGGAGTATATAGAACCATGCTGCATTTCCACCCGCTGAAGTAAAAAATTATTAAAGAAACAGGATGACCATGGGGATCATCCTTAATTCTCTGAAACAGAATCCGCCCTTTTCACCTGCCAAACACATGCCCACTTCTCATCTCTTGGGATAATAAAAACTAACCATCGAACTGACAGAGGGCCTGACCGCCCACCATCCACATTGACCACACACACACACAAAAAAAACCGTACCCTCCAGCTACTAATTATAATGCTAACTTGCAAAATTTCCCTGCATTTTAAAACAATGGAAAAATTGTGGTGGGATCATACTTAGAAGAATGGCTTCTTGTCTGTCTCCACTAACAAAAATAGGCAACACCAAGTCAGCTAATCCTCAGCATAGTTATGTCCGTCGCAGCCTTCTTCGGTTCAGGAGGCACAAACACACGTTATCACAATTATGGTGAAACGCTGAACACCTGCAAATAATTTTCAACGTACTGGTTAATTTGAAAACACTCCAGCATAATTCTTGGAACAAGCCAGGTACCTGTACCCACGCATAGAGGAGTATATAGAAACATGGTGGAATCCCAGCTGATGAAGCAAAGGATTCTTAAAGGAATGAGATGACCATGGGGATCCTGTTTAATTCTCTGAAACAGAATCCGCACTTTTCACCTGCCAAACACATGCCCACTACTCTTCTCTGGGGATAATAAAAACAAACCAGTGATCTGACAGAGGGCCTGAACACCCATCCTGACCGACCCCACAAAACAAAAAAGTACCCTCCAGCTACTAATTATAATTCCAATTTGCAAAATTTCCCTGCATTTTTAAACAATGGAGAAATGATGGTGGGATGATACTTAGAAGAATGGCTTCTTGTCAGTCTCCACTGACAAAAATAGGCAACACCAAGTCAGCTACGCCTCAGCATAGTTATGTCCGTAGCAGCCATATTTGGTTTCAGTAGGCACATACACACGTTATCACAATTATGGTGAAACGCTGAAAACCTGCAAAGGATTGTCAACATACTGGTTCATTGAAAAGCTCTGAGGCATACTTCTTGGAACTAGCCAGTTTCCTGTGCCCACGCGTGGACAAGTATATAGAACCATGGTGGATTCCCAGCTCATGAAGCAAAGGATTCTTAAAGGAACGGGATTACCATGCGGATCCTGTTTAATTCTCTGAAACAGATCCGCAGTTTTCACCTGCCATACTAATACCCACTTCTCCTCCCTGGGGATAATGAAAACCAACCGGGGAACTGACAGAGGGCCTGACCAACACATCCACACCGACCCCACAAGAAAAAACAAACAAAAGAAAATCAACGTAGCCTCCTGCTACTAATTATAATTCTAACTTGCAAAATTTCCCTGCATTTTAAAACAATGGAAAAATGGTGGTGGGATGATACTTAGAAGAATGGCTTCTTGTCAGTCTCCACTAACAAAAATAGGCAACACCAAGTCAGCTACTCCTCAGCATAGTTATGTCCGTCGCAGCCTTCTAGGGTTTCAGGAGGCACAAACAAAAGTTCTCACAATTATGGTAAAACGCTGAACACCTGCAAATAATTTTCAACGTATTGGTTAATTGAAAAGCTCTGCGGCATACTTCTTGGAACAAGGCAGTTACCTGTTCCCACGCAAAGAGGAGTATAGAGAACCATGGTGGATTTCCAGCTGATGAAGTAAAGGATTATTAAAGGAACGGGATGACCATGGGGATCATCGTTAATTCTCTGAAAGAGAATCCGCCCTTTTCACCTGCCAAACACATGCCCACTTCTCCTCTCTGGGGATAATAAAAACTAACCAGCGAACTGACAGAGGGCCTGACCACCCCATCCACATCGACCACACACACACAAAAAAAAAACCATACCCTCCAGCTACTAATTATATTGCTAACTTGCAAAATTTCCCTGCATTTTAAAACAATGGAAAAATGGTGGTGGGATGATACTTAGAAGAATGGCTTCTTGTCAGTCTCCACTAACAAAAATAGGCAACACCAAGTCAGCTATCCTCAGCATAGCTAGGTCCATCGCAGCCTTCTTGGGTTTCAGGAGGCACAAACAAACGTTATCACAATTATGGTGAAACGCTGAACACCTGCAAATAATTTTCAACGTAGTGGTTAATTGAAAAGCTCTGCGGCATACTTCTTGGAACAAGCCAGTTACCTGTTCCCACGCAAAGAGGAGTATATAGAACCATGGTGCATTTCCAGCTGATGAAGTAAAGGATTATTAAAGGAACGGGATGACCATGGGGATCATCGTTAATTCTCTGAAACACAATCCGCCCTTTTCACCTGCCAAACACATGCCCACTTCTCCTCTCTGGGGATAATAAAAACTAACCAGCGAACTGACAGAGGGCCTGACCCCCCCATCCACATCGACCACACAAAAAAAAAAAACCGTACCCTCCAGCTACTAATTATAATGCTAACTTGCAAAATTTCCCTGCATTTTAAAACAATGGAAAAATGGTGGTGGGATGATACTTAGAAGAATGGCTTCTTGTCAGTGTCCACTAACAAAAATAGGCAACACCAAGTCAGCTACTCCTCAGCATAGTTATGTCCGTCGCAGCCTTCTAGGGTTTCAGGAGGCACAAACAAAGGTTTTCACAATTATGGTAAAACGCTGAACACCTGCCAATAATTTTCAACGTATTGGTTAATTGAAAAGCTCTGCGGCATACTTCTTGGAACAAGGCAGTTACCTGTTCCCACGCAAAGAGGAGTATAGAGAACCATGGTGGATTTCCAGCTGATGAAGTAAAGGATTATTAAAGGAACGGGATGACAATGGGGATCATCGTTAATTCTCTGAAACAGAATCCGCCCTTTTCACCTGCCAAACACATGCCCACTTCTCCTCTCTGGGGATAATAAAAAGTAACCAGCGAACTCACAGAGGTCCTGACCCCCGCATCCACATCGACCACACAAAAAAAAAAAAAACCGTACCCTCCAGCTACTAATTATAATGCTAACTTGCAAAATTTCCCTGCATTTTAAAACAATGGAAAAATGGTGGTGGGATGATACTTAGAAGAATGGCTTTTTGTCAGTCTCCACTAACAAAAATAGGCAACACCAAGTCAGCTACTCCTCAGCATAGTTATGTCCGTCGCAGCCTTCTTGGGTTTCAGGAGGCACAACAAAGGTTCTCACAATTATGGTGAAACGCTGAACACCTGCAAATAATTTTCAACGTAGTGGTTAATTGAAAAACTCTGCGGCATACTTCTTGGAACAAGCCAGTTACCTGTTCCCACGCAAAGAGGAGTATAGAGAACCATGGTGGATTTCCAGCTGATGAAGTAAAGGATTATTAAAGGAACGGGATGACCATGGGGATCATCGTTAATTCTCTGAAACAGAATCCGCCCTTTTCACCTGCCAAACACATGCCCACTTCTCCTCTCTGGGGATAATAAAAACTAACCAGCGAACTGACAGAGGGTCTGACCCCCCCCCCATTCAGATCGACCACACACAAAAAAAAAACCATACCCTCCAGCTACTAATTATAATGCTAACTTGCAAAATTTCCCTGCATTTTAAAACAATGGAAAAATGGTGGTGGGATGATACTTAGAAGAATGGCTTCTTGTCAGTCTCCACTGACAAAAATAGGCAAAACCAAGTCAGCTACGCCTCAGCATAGTTATATCCGTAGCAGCCATATTTGGTTTCAGTAGGCACATACACACGTTATCACAATTATGGTGAAACGCTGAAAACCTGCAAAGGATTTTCAACATACTGGTTAATTGAAAAGCTCTGAGGCATACTTCTTGGAACAAGCCAGTTACCTGTTCCCACGCAAAGAGGAGTATATAGAACCATGGTGGATTCCCAGCTCATGAAGCAAATGATTCTGAAAGGAACGGGATTACCATGCGGATCCTGTTTAATTCTCTGAAACAGATCCGCAGTTTACACCTGCCATACTAATACCCACTTCTCCTCTCTGGGGATAATAAAAACAAACCAGCGAACTGACAAAGGGACTGACCAACACATCCACACCGACCCGACAGGAAAAAAAAAAAAAAAACACCGTAGCCTCCTGCTACTAATTATAATTCTAACTTGCAAAATTTCCCTGCATTTTAAATCAATGGAAAAATGGTGGTGGGAAGATACTTAGAAGAATGGCTTCTTGTCAGTCTCCACTAACAAAAATAGGCAACACCAAATCAGCTACTCCTCAGCATAGTTATGTCCGTCGCAGCCTTCTAGGGTTTCAGGAGGCACAAACAAAGGTTCTCACAATTATGGTAAAACGCTGAACACCTGCAAATAATTTTCAACGTAGTGGTTAATTGAAAAGCTCTGCGGCATACTTCTGCGAAAAAGGCTGTTACCTGTTCCCACGCAAAGAGGAGTATAGAGAACCATGGTGGATTTCCAGCTGATGAAGTAAAGGATTATTAAAGGAAAGGGATGACCATGGGGATCATCGTTAATTCTCTGAAACAGAATCCGCCCTTTTCACCTGCCAAACACATGCCCACTTCTCCTCTCTGGGGATAATAAAAACTAACCATCGAACTGACAGAGGGCCTGACCCCCACCATCCACATCGACCACACACAAAAAAAAACCGTACCCTCCAGCTACTAATTATAATGCTAACTTGCAAAATTTCCCTGCATTTTAAAACAATGGAAAAATGGTGGTGGGATCATACTTAGAAGAGTGGCTTCTTGTCAGTCTCCACTAACAAAAATAGGCAACACCAAGTCAGCTACTCCTCAGCATAGTTATGTCCGTCGCAGCCTTCTTGGGTTTCAGGAGGGACATAAAAACGTTATCAAAATTATGGTGAAACGCTGAAAACCTGCAAATAATTTTCAACGTACTGGTTAATTTGAAAACTCTCCAGCATAATTCTTGGAACAAGCCAGGTACCTGTGCCCACGCATAGAGGAGTATATAGAAACATGGTGGAATCCCAGCTGATGAAGCAAAGGATTCTTAAAGGAATGAGATGACCATGGGGATCCTGTTTAATTCTCTGAAACAGAGTCCGCACTTTTCACCTGCCATACACATGCCCACTACTCTTCTCTGGGGATAATAAAAACAAACCAGCGATCTCACAGAGGGCCTGAACACCCATCCTGACCGACCCCACAAAACAAAAAAGTACCCTCCAGCTACTAATTATAATGCCAATTTGCAAATTTCCCTGCATTTTTAAACAATGGAGAAATGATGGTGGGATGATACTTAGAAGAATGGCTTCTTGTCAGTCTCCACTGACAAAAATAGGCAACACCAAGTCAGCTACGCCTCAGCATAGTTATGTCCGTAGCAGCCATATTTGGTTTCAGTAGGCACATACACACGTTATCACAATTATGGTGAAACGCTGAAAACCTGCAAAGGATTGTCAACATACTGGTTAATTGAAAAGCTCTGAGGCATACTTCTTGGAACTAGCCAGTTTCCTGTGCCCACGCATAGACAAGTATATAGAACCATGGTGGATTCCCAGCTCATGAAGCAAAGGATTCTTAAAGGAACGGGATTACCATGCGGATCCTGTTTAATTCTCTGAAACAGATCCGCAGTTTTCACCTGCCATACTAATACCCACTTCTCCTCTCTGGGGATAATAAAAACCAACCGGGGAACTGACAGAGGGCCTGACCAACACATCCACACCGACCCCACAGAAAAAAAAAAAAAAAAACACCGTAGCCTCCAGCTACTAATTATAATGCTAACTTGCAAAATTTCCCTGCATTTTAAAACAATGGAAAAATGGTGGTGGGATGATACTTAGAAGAATGGCTTCTTGTCAGTCTCCACTAACAAAAATAGGCAACACCAAGTCAGCTACTCCTCAGCATAGCTATGTCCATCGCAGCCATCTTGGGTTTCAGAAGGCACAAACAAACGTTATCACAATTATGGTGAAACGCTGAACACCTGCAAATAATTTTCAACGTAGTGGATAATTGAAAAGCTGTGCGGCATACTTCTTGGAACAAGGCAGTTACCTGTACCCACGCAAAGAGGAGTATATAGAACCATGGCGGATTTCCAGCTGATGAAGTAAAGGATTATTAAAGGAACGGGATGACCATGGGGATCATCGTTAATTCTCTGAAACAGAATCCGCCCTTTTCACCTGCCAAACACATGCCCACTTCTCCTCTCTGGGGATAATAAAAACTAACCAGCGAACTGACAGAGGGCCTGACCCCCACCATCCACATCGACCACATCACACAAAAAAAAAACCGTACCCTCCAGCTACTAATTATAATGCTAACTTGCAAAATTTCCCTGCATTTTAAAACAATGGAAAAATGGTGGTGGGATCATACTTAGAAGAATGGCTTCTTGTCTGTCTCCACTAACAAAAATAGGCAACACCAAGTCAGCTACTCCTCAGCATAGTTATGTCCGTCGCAGCCTTCTTCGGTTCAGGAGGCACAAACACACGTTATCACAATTATGGTGAAACGCTGAACACCTGCAAATAATTGTCAACGTAGTGGTTAATTGAAAAGCTCTGCGGCATACTTCTTGGAACAAGGCAGTTACCTGTTGCCACGCAAAGAGGAGTATATAGAACCATGGTAGATTTCCAGCTGATGAAGTAAAGGATTATTAAAGGAACGGGATGACCATGGGGATCATCGTTAATTCTCTGAAACTGAATCCGCCTTTTCACCTGCCAAACACATGCCCACTTCTCCTCTCTGGGGATAATAAAAACTAACCAGCGAACTGACAGAGGGCCTGACCCCCCCCATCCACATCGACCACACACACAAAAAAAAAACCCTACCCTCCAGCTACTAATTATAATGCTAACTTGCAAAATTTCCCTGCATTTTAAAACAATGGAAAAATGGTGGTGGGATCATACTTAGAAGAATGGCTTCTTGTCTGTCTCCAGTAACAAAAATAAGCAACACCAAGTCAGCTACGCCTCAGCATAGTTATGTCCGTCGCAGCCTTCTTGGGTTTCAGGAGGCACAAACACAAGTTATCACAATTATGGTGAAACGCTGAACACCTGCAAATAATGTTCAACGTACTGGTTAATTGAAAAGCTCTGCGGCATACTTCTTGGAACAAGCCAGTTACCTCTTCCAACGCAAACAAGAGTATATAGAACCATGGTGGATTTCCAGCTGATGAAGTAAAGGATTATTAAAGGAACGGGATGACCATGGGGATCATCGTTAATTCTCTGAAACAGAATCCGCCCTTTTCACCTGCCAAACACATGCCCACTTCTCCTCTCTGGGGATAATAAAAACTAACCAGCGAACTGACAGAGGGCCTGACCCCCCCATCCACATCGACCACACAAAAAAAAAAAAAACCGTACCCTCTAGCTACTAATTATAATGCTAACTTGCAAAATTTACCTGCATTTTAAAACAATGGAAAAATGGTGGTGGGATCATACTTAGAAGAATGGCTTCTTGTCTGTCTCCACTAACAAAAATAGGCAACACCAAGTCAGCTACTCCTCCGCATAGTTATGTCCGTCGCAGCCTTCTTGGGTTTCAGGAGGCACAAACACACGTTATCACAATTATGGTGAAACACTGAACACCTGCAAATAATTTTCAACGTAGTGGTTAATTGAAAAGCTCTGCGGCATACTTCTTGGAACAAGCCAGTTACCTGTTCCCACGCAAAGAGGAGTATATAGAACCATGGTGGATTTCCAGCTGATGAAGTAAAGGATTATTAAAGGAACGGGATGACCATGGGGATCATCGTTAATTCTCTGAAACAGAATCCGCCCTTTTCACCTGCCAAACACATTCCCACTTCTCCTCTCTGGAGATAATAAAAACTAACCAGCGAACTGAGAGAGGGCCTGACCCCCCCATCCACATCGACCACACACACACAAAAAAAACCGTACCCTCCAGCTACTAATTATAATGCTAACTTGCAAAATTTCCCTGCATTTTAAAACAATGGAAAAATGGTGGTGAGATCATACTTAGAAGAATGGCTTCTTGTCTGTCTCCACTAACAAAAATAGGCAACACCAAGTCAGCTACTCCTCAGCATAGTTATGTCCGTCGCAGCCTTCTTGGGTTTCAGGAGGGACATACAAACGTTATCAAAATTATGGTGAAACGCTGAAAACCTGCAAATGATTTTCAACGTACTGGTTAATTTGAAAACTCTCCAGCATACTTCTTGGAACAAGCCAGGTACCTGTGCCCACGCATAGAGGAGTATATAGAAACATGGTGGAATCCCAGCTGATGAAGCAAAGGATTATTAAAGGAATCAGATGACCATGCGGATCCTGTTTAATTCTCTCAAACAGAATCCGCACTTTTCACCTGCCAAACACATGCCCACTACTATTCTCTGGGGATAATAAAAACAAACCAGCGATCTGACAGAGGGCCTGAACACCCATCCTGACCGACCCCACAAAACAAAAAAGTACCCTCCAGCTACTAATTATAATGCCAATTTGCAAAATTTCCCTGCATTTTTAAACAATGGAGAAATGATGGTGGGATGATACTTAGAAGAATGGCTTCTTGTCAGTCTCCACTGACACAAATAGGCAACACCAAGTCAGCTACGCCTCAGCATAGTTATGTCCGTAGCAGCCATATTTGGTTTCAGTAGGCACATACACACGTTATCACAATTATGGTGAAACGCTGAAAACCTGCAAAGGATTGTCAACATACTGGTTAATTGAAAAGCTCTGAGGCATACTTCTTGGAACTAGCCAGTTTCCTGTGCCCACGCATAGAAAAGTATATAGAACCGTGGTGGATTCCCAGCTCATGATCAAAGGATTCTTAAAGGAACGGGATTACCATGCGGATCTTGTTTAATTCTCTGAAACAGATCCGCAGTTTTCACCTGCCATACTAATACCAACTTCTCCTCTCTGGGGATAACAAAAACCAACCGGGGAACTGAAAGAGGGCCTGACCAACACATCCACACCGACCCCACAGGAAAAAAAAAAAAAAAAATCAACGTAGCCTCCTGCTACTAATTATAATTCTAACTTGCAAAATTTCCCTGCATTTTAAAACAATGGAAAAATGGTGGTGGGATGATACTTAGAAGAATGGCTTCTTGTCAGTCTCCACTAACAAAAATAGGCAACACCAAGTCAGCTACTCCTCAGCATAGTTATGTCCGTCGCAGCCTTCTAGGGTTTCAGGAGGCACAAACAAAGGTTCTAACAATTATGGTAAAACGCTGAACACCTGCAAACAATTTTCAACTTATTGGTTAATTGAAAAGCTCTGCAGCATACTTCTTGGAACAAGGCAGTTACCTGTTCCCACGCAAAGAGGAGTATATAGAACCATGGTGGATTTCCAGCTGATGAAGTAAAGGATTATTAAAGGAACGGGATGACCATGGGGATCATCGTTAATTCTCTGAAGCACAATCCGCCCTTTTCACCTGCCAAACACATGCCCACTTCTCCTCTCTGGGGATAATAAAAACTAACCAGCGAACTGACAGGGGGCCTGACCACCCCATCCACATGGACCACACACACAAAAAAAAAAAACCGTACCCTCCAGCTACTAATTATAATGCTAACTTGCAAAATTTCCCTGCATTTTAAAACAATGGAAAAATGGTGGTGGGATGATACTTAGAAGAATGGCTTCTTGTCAGTCTCCACTAACAAAAATAGGCAACACCAAGTCAGCTATCCTCAGCATAGCTAGGTCCATCGCAGCCTTCTTGGGTTTCAGGAGGCACAAACAAACGTTATCACAATTATGGTGAAACGCTGAACACCTGCAAATAATTTTCAACGTAGTGGTTAATTGAAAAGCTCTGCGGCATACTTGTTGGAACAAGCCAGTTACCTGTTCCCACGCAAAGAGGAGTATATAGAACCATGGTGGATTTCCAGCTGATGAAGTAAAGGATTATTAAAGGAACGGGATGACCATGGGGATCATCGTTAATTCTCTGAAGCACAATCCGCCCTTTTCACCTGCCAAACACATGCCCACTTCTCCTCTCTGGGGATAATAAAAACTAACCAGCGAACTGACAGAGGGCCTGACCCCCCCATCCACATCGACCACACACAAAAAAAAAAAAACGTACCCTCCAGCTACTAATTATAATGCTAACTTGCAAAATTTCCCTGCATTTTAAAACAATGGAAAAATGGTGGTGGGATGATACTTAGAAGAATGGCTTCTTGTCAGTCTCCCCTAACAAAAATAGGCAACACCAAGTCAGCTACTCCTCAGCATAGTTATGTCCGTCGCAGCCTTCTTGGGTTTCAGGAGGCACAAACAAAGGTTCTCACAATTATGGTGAAACGCTGAACACCTGCAAATAATTTTCAACGTAGTGGTTAATTGAAAAACTCTGCGGCATACTTCTTGGAACAAGCCAGTTACCTGTTCCCACGCAAAGAGGAGTATAGAGAACCATGGTGGATTTCCAGCTGATGAAGTAAAGGATTATTAAAGGAACGGGATGACCATGGGGATCATCGTTAATTCTCTGAAACAGAATCCGCCCTTTTCACCTGCCAAACACATGCCCACTTCTCCTCTCTGGGGATAATAAAAACTAACCAGCGAACTGACAGAGGGTCTGACCCCCCCCATCCAGATCGACCACACACACAAAAAAAAACCATACCCTCCAGCTACTAATTATAATGCTAACTTGCAAAATTTCCCTGCATTTTAAAACAATGGAAAAATGGTGGTGGGATGATACTTAGAAGAATGGCTTCTTGTCAGTCTCCACTTACAAAAATAGGCAACACCAAGTCAGCTACGCCTCAGCATAGTTATGTCCGTAGCAGCCATATTTGGTTTCAGTAGGCACATACACACGTTATCACAATTATGGTGAAACGCTGAAAACCTGCAAAGGATTTTCAACATACTGGTTTATTGAAAAGCTCTGAGGCATACTTCTTGGAACAAGCCAGTTACCTGTTCCCACGCAAAGAGGAGTATATAGAACCATGGTGGATTCCCAGCTCATGAAGCAAATGATTCTTAAAGGAACGGGATTACCATGCGGATCCTGTTTAATTCTCTGAAACAGATCTGCAGTTTACACCTGCCATACTAATACACACTTCTCCTCTCTGGGGATAATAAAAACAAACCAGCGAACTGACAAAGGGACTGACCAACACATCCACACCGACCCGACAGGAAAAAAAAAAAAAAAACACCGTAGCCTCCTGCTACTAATTATAATTCTAACTTGCAAAATTTCCCTGCATTTTAAAACAATGGAAAAATGGTGGTGGGATGATACTTAGAAGAATGGCTTCTTGTCAGTCTCCACTAACAAAAATAGGCAACACCAAGTCAGCTACTCCTCAGCATAGTTATGTCCGTCACAGCCTTCTAGGGTTTCAGGAGGCACAAACAAAGGTTCTCACAATTATGGTAAAACGCTGAACACCTGCAAATAATTTTCAACGTATTGGTTAATTGAAAAGCTCTGCGGCATACTTCTTCGAAAAGGCAGTTACCTGTTCCCACGCAAAGAGGAGTATAAAGAACCATGGTGGATTTCCAGCTGATGAAGTAAAGGATTATTAAAGGAACGGGATGACCATGGGGATCATCGTTAATTCTCTGAAACAGAATCCGCCCTTTTCACCTGCCAAACACATGCCCACTTCTCCTCTCTGGGGATAATAAAAACTAACCAGCGAACTGACAGAGGGCCTGACCACCCCATCCACATCGACCACACACACAAAAAAAAAAACCGTACCCTCCAGCTACTAATTATAATGCTAACTTGCAAAATTTCCCTGCATTTTAAAACAATGGAAAAATGGTGGTGGGATGATACTTAGAAGAATGGCTTCCTGTCAGTCTCCACTAACAAAAATAGGCAACACCAAGTCAGCTACTCCTCAGCATAGCTATGTCCATCGCAGCATTCTTGGGTTTCAGGAGGCACAAACAAACGTTATCACAATTAGGGTGAAATGCTGAACACCTGCAAATAATTTTCAACGTAGTGGTTAATTGAAAAGCTCTGCGGCATACTTCTGCGAAAAAGGCAGTTACCTGTTCCCACGCAAAGAGGAGTATAGAGAACCATGGTGGATTTCCAGCTGATGAAGTAAAGGATTATTAAAGGAACGGGATGACCATGGGGATCATCGTTAATTCTCTGAAACAGAATCCGCCCTTTTCACCTGCCAAACACATGCCCACTTCTCCCCTCTGGGGATAATAAAAACTAACCAGCGAACTGACAGAGGGCCTGACCCCCACCATGCACATCGACCACACAAAAAAAAAAACCGTACCCTCCAGCTACTAATTATAATGCTAACTTGCAAAATTTCCCTGCATTTTAAAGCAATGGAAAAATGGTGGTGGGATCATACTTAGAAGAGTGGCTTCTTGTCAGTCTCCACTAACAAAAATAGGCAACACCAAGTCAGCTACTCCTCAGCATAGTTATGTCCGTCGCAGCCTTCTTGGGTTTCAGGAGGGACATACAAACGTTATCAAAATTATGGTGAAACGCTGAAAACCTGCAAGTAATTTTCAACGTACTGGTTAATTTGAAAACTCTCCAGCATAATTCTTGGAACAAGCCAGGTACCTGTGCCCAAGCATAGAGGAGTATATAGAAACATGGTGGGATCCCAGCTGATGAAGCAAAGGATTCTTAAAGGAATCAGATGACCATGGGGATCCTGTTTAATTCTCTGAAACAGAGTCCGCACTTTTCACCTGCCATACACATGCCCACTACTCTTCTCTGGGGATAATAAAAACAAACCAGCGATCTCACAGAGGGCCTGAACACCCATCCTGACCGACCCCACAAAACAAAAAAGTACCCTCCAGCTACTAATTATAATGCCAATTTGCAAATTTCCCTGCATTTTTAAACAATGGAGAAATCATGGTGGGATGATTCTTAGAAGAATGGCTTCTTGTCAGTCTCCACTGACAAAAATAGGCAACACCAAGTCAGCTAAGCCTCAGCATAGTTATGTCCGTAGCAGCCATATTTGGTTTCAGTAGGCACATACACACGTTATCACAATTATGGTGAAACGCTGAAAACCTGCAAAGGATTGTCAACATACTGGTTAATTGAAAAGCTCTGAGGCATACTTCTTGGAACTAGCCAGTTTCCTGTGCCCACGCATAGACAAGTATATAGAACCATGGTGGATTCCCAGCTCATGAAGCACAGGATTCTTAAAGGAACGGGATTACCATGCGGATCCTGTTTAATTCTCTGAAACAGATCCGCAGTTTTCACCTGCCATACTAATACCCACTTCTCCTCTCTGGGGATAATAAAAACCAACCGGGGAACTGACAGAGGGCCTGACCAACACATCCACACCGACCCCACAGAAAAAAAAAAAAAAAACACCGTAGCCTCCAGCTACTAATTATAATGCTAACTTGCAAAATTTCCCTGCATTTTAAAACAATGGAAAAATGGTGGTGGGATTATACTTAGAAGAATGGCTTCTTGTCAGTCTCCACTAACAAAAATAGGCAACACCAAGTCAGCTACTCCTCAGCATAGCTATGTCCATCGCAACCATCTTGGGTTTCAGAAGGCACAAACAAACGTTATCACAATTATGGTGAAACGCTGAACACCTGCAAATAATTTTCAACGTAGTGGATAATTGAAAAGCTCTGCGGCATACTTCTTGGAACAAGGCAGTTACCTATACCCACGCAAAGAGGAGTATATAGAACCATGGCGGATTTCCAGCTGATGAAGTAAAGGATTATTAAAGGAACGGGTTGACCATGGGGATCATCGTTAATTCTCTGAAACAGAATCCGCCCTTTTCACCTGCCAAACACATGCCCACTTCTCCTCTCTGGGGATAATAAAAACTAACCAGCGAACTGACAGAGGGCCTGACCCCCACCATCCACATCGACCACACAAAAAAAAAAAAAACCGTACCCTCCAGCTACTAATTATAATGCTAACTTGCAAAATTTCCCTGCATTTTAAAACAATGGAAAAATGGTGGTGGGATGATACTTAGAAGAATGGCTTCTTGTCAGTCTCCACTAACAAAAATAGGCAACACCAAGTCAGCTACTCCTCAGCATAGCTATGTCCATCGCAGCCATCTTGGGTTTCAGAAGGCACAAACAAACGTTATCACAATTATGGTGAAACGCTGAACACCTGCAAATAATTTTCAACGTAGTGGTTAATTGAAAAGCTGTGCGGCATACTTCTTGGAACAAGGCAGTTACATGTACCCACGCAAAGAGGAGTATATAGAACCATGGCGGATTTCCAGCTCATGAAGTAAAGGATTATTAAAGGAACGGGATGACCATGGGGATCATCGTTAATTCTCTGAAACAGAATCCGCCCTTTTCACCTGCCAAACACATGCCCACTTCTCCTCTCTGGGGATAATAATAACTAACCAGCGAACTGACAGAGGGCCTGACCCCCCCATCCACCTCGACCACACACACACAAAAAAAAAAACCGTACCCTCCAGCTACTAATTATAATGCTAACATGCAAAATTTCCTACATTTTAAAACAATGGATAAATGGTGGTGGGATCATACTTAGAAGAATGGCTTCTTGTCTGTCTCCACTAACAAAAATAAGCAACACCAAGTCAGCTACGCCTCAGCATAGTTATGTCCGTCGCAGCCTTCTTGGGTTTCAGGAGGCACAAACACACGTTATCACAATTATGGTGAAACGCTGAACACCTGCAAATAATGTTCAACGTACTGGTTAATTGAAAAGCTCTGCGGCATACTTCTTGGAACAAGCCAGTTACCTGTTCCAACACAAACAAGAGTATATAGAAAAATGGTGGATTTCCAACTGATGAAGTAAAGGATTATTAAAGGAACGGGTTGACCATGGGGATCATCGTTAATTCTGTGAAACAGAATCCGCCCTTTTCACCTGCCAAACACATGCCCACTTCTCCTCTCTGGGGATAATAAAAACTAACCAGCGAACTGACAGAGGGCCTGACCCCCCCATCCACATCGACCACACAAAAAAAAAAACCGTACCCTCCAGCTACTAATTATAATGCTAACTTGCAAAATTTCCCTGCATTTTAAAACAATGGAAAAATGGTGGTGGGATCATACTTAGAAGAATGGCTTCTTGTCTGTCTCCACTAACAAAAATAGGCAACACCAAGTCAGCTACTCCTCAGCATAGTTATGTCCATCGCAGCCTTCTTGGGTTTCAGGAGGCACAAACACACGTTATCACAATTATGCTGAAACACTGAACACCTGCAAATAATTTTCAACGTAGTGGTTAATTGAAAAGCTCTGCGGCATACTTCTTGGAACAAGCCAGTTACCTGTTCCCACGCAAAGAGGAGTATATAGAACCATGGTGGATTTCCAGCTGATGAAGTAAAGGATTATTAAAGGAACGGGATGACCATGGGGATCATCGTTAATTCTCTGAAACAGAATCCGCCCTTTTCACCTGCCAAACACATGCCCACTTCTCCTCTCTGGGGATAATAAAAACTAACCAGCGAACTGACAGAGGGCCTGACCCCCCCATCCACATCGACCACACACACACAAAAAAAACCGTACCCTCCAGCTACTAATTATAATGCTAACTTGCAAAATTTCCCTGCATTTTAAAACAATGGAAAAATGGTGGTGAGATCATACTTAGAAGAATGGCTTCTTGTCTGTCTCCACTAACAAAAATAGGCAACACCAAGTCAGCTACTCCTCAGCATAGTTATGTCCGTCGCAGCCTTCTTGGGTTTCAGGAGGGACATACAAACGTTATCAAAATTATGGTGAATCGCTGAAAACCTGCAAATAATTTTCAACGTACTGGTTAATTTGAAAACTCTCCAGCATACTTCTTGGAACAAGCCAGGTACCTGTGCCCACGCATAGAGGAGTATATAGAAACATGGTGGAATCCCAGCTGATGAAGCAAAGGATTCTTAAAGGAATCAGATGACCATGCGGGTCCTGTTTAATTCTCTCAAACAGAATCCGCACTTTTCACCTGCCAAACACATGCCCACTACTATTCTCTGGGGATAATAAAAACAAACCAGCGATCTGACAGAGGGCCTGAACACCCATCCTGACCGACCCCACAAAACAAAAAGTACCCTCCAGCTACTAATTATAATGCCAATTTGCAAAATTTCCCTGCATTTTTAAACAATGGAGAAATGATGGTGGGATGATACTTAGAAGAATGGCTTCTTGTCAGTCTCCACTGACAAAAATAGGCAACACCAAGTCAGCTACGCCTCAGCATAGTTATGTCCGTAGCAGCCATATTTGGTTTCAGTAGGCACATACACACGTTATCACAATTATGGTGAAACGCTGAAAACCTGCAAAGGATTGTCAACATACTGGTTAATTGAAAAGCTCTGAGGCATACTTCTTGGAACTAGCCAGTTTCCTGTGCCCACGCATAGAAAAGTATATAGAACCGTGGTGGATTCCCAGCTCATGATCAAAGGATTCTTAAAGGAACGGGATTACCATGCGGATCCTGTTTAATTCTCTGAAACAGATCCGCAGTTTTCACCTGCCATACTAATACCAACTTCTCCTCTCTGGGGATAACAAAAACCAACCGGGGAACTGACAGAGGGGCTGATCAACACATCCACACCGACCCCACAGGAAAAAAAAAAAAAAAAACACCGTAGCCTCCTGCTAATAATTATAATGCTAACTTGCAAAATTTTCCTGCATTTTTAAACAATGGAAAAATGATGGTTAGATGATACTTACAAGAATGGATTCTTGTCAATCTCCACTAACAAAAATAGGCAACACCAAGTCAGCTACTCCTCAGCATAGTTATGTCCGTCGCAGCCTTCTTGGGTTTCAGGAGGCACAAACAAACGTTATCACAATTATGGTGAAACGCTGAACACCTGCAAATAATTTTCAACGTACTGGTTAATTGAAAAGCTCTGTGGCATACTTCTTGGAACAAGGCAGTTACCTGTTCCCACGCAAAGAGGAGTATAGAGAACCATGGTGGATTTCCAGCTGATGAAGTAAAGGATTATTAAAGGAACGGAATGACCATGGGGATCATCGTTACTTCTCTGAAACAGAATCCGCCCTTTTCACCTGCCAAACACATGCCCACTTTTCCTCTCTGGGGATAATAAAAACTAACCAGCGAACTGACAGAGGGCATGACCCCCACGATCCACATCGACCACACAAAAAAAAAAACCGTACCCTCCAGCTACTAATTATAATGCTAACTTGCAAAATTTCCCTGCATTTTAAAACAATGGAAAAATGGTGGTGGGATGATACTTAGAAGAATGGCTTCTTGTCAGTCTCCACTAACAAAAATAGGCAACACCAAGTCAGCTACTCCTCAGCATAGTTATGTCCGTCGTAGCCTTCTTGGGTTTCAGGAGGCACAAACAAAGGTTCTCACAATTATGGTGAAACGCTGAACACCTGCAAATAATTTTCAACGTAGTGGTTAATTGAAAAGCTCTGCGGCATACTTCTTGGAACAAGGCAGTTACCTGTTCCCACGCAAAGAGGAGTGTAGAGAACCATGGTGGATTTCCAGCTGATGAAGTAAAGGATTATTAAAGGAACGGGATGACCATGGGGATCATCGTTAATTCTCTGAAACAGAATCCGCCCTTTTCACCTGCCAAACACATGCCCACTTCTCCTCTCTGGGGATAATAAAAACTAACCAGCGAACTGACAGAGGGCCTGACCCCCCCCATCCACATCGACCACACACACAAAAAAAACCGTACCCTCCAGCTACTAATTATAATGCTAACTTGCAAAATTTACCTGCATTTTAAAGCAATGGAAAAATGGTGGTGGGATGATACTTAGAAGAATGGCTTCTTGTCAGTCTCCACTAACAAAAATAGGCAACACCAAGTCAGCTACTCCTCAGCATAGTTATGTCCGTCGCAGCCTTCTTGGGTTTCAGGAGGCACAAACACACGTTATCACAATTATGGTGAAACGCTGAACACCTGCAAATAATTTTCAACGTACTGGTTAATTGAAAAGCTCTGCGGCATACTTCTTGGAACAAGCCAGTTACCTGTTCCCAGGTAAACAGGAGTATATAGAACCATCGTGGATTTCCAGCTGATGAAGTAAAGGATTATTAAAGGAACGGGATGACCATGGGGATCATCGTTAATTCTCTGAAACAGAATCCGCCCTTTTCACCTGCCAAACACATGCCCACTTCTCCTCTCTGGGGATAATAAAAACTAACCAGCGAACTGACAGAGGGCCTGACCCCCACCATCCACATCGACCACACACAAAAAAAAATCCATACCTTCCAGCTACTAATTATAATGCTAACTTGCAAAATTTCCCTGCATTTTAAAACAATGCAAAAATGGTGGTGGGATGATACTTAGAAGAAAGGCTTCTTGTCAGTCTCCACTAACAAAAATAGGCAAAACCAAGTCAGCTACTCCTCAGCATAGTTATGTCCGTCGCAGCCTTCTTGGGTTTCAGGAGGCACAAACAAAGGTTCTCACAATTATGGTGAAACGCTGAACACCTGCAAATAATTTTCAACGTACTGGTTAATTGAAAAGCTCTGCGGCATACTTCTTGGAACAAGCCAGTTACCTGTTCCCACGCAAAGAGGAGTATATAGAACCATGGTGGATTTCCAGCTGATGAAGTAAAGGATTATTAAAGGAACGGGATGACCATGGAGATCATCGTCAATTCTCTGAAACAGAATCCGCCCTTTTCACCTGCCAAACACATGCCCACTTCTCCTCTCTGGGGATAATAAAAACTAACCAGCGAACTGACAGAGGGCCTGACCCCCCCATCCACATCGACCACACACACAAAAAAAAAAACCGTACCCTCCAGCTACTAATTATAATGCTAACTTGCAAAATTTCCCTGCATTTTAAAACAATGGAAAAATGGTGGTGGGATGATACTTAGAAGAATGGCTTCTTGTCAGTCTCCACTAACAAAAATAGGCAACACCAAGTCAGCTACTCCTCAGCATAGTTATGTCCGTCGCAGCCTTCTTGGGTTTCAGGAGGCACAAACAAACTTTATCACAATTATGGTGAAACGCTGAACACCTGCAAATAATTTTCAACGTAGTGGTTAATTGAAAAGCTCTGCGGCATACTTCTTGGATCAAGCCAGTTACCCGTTCCCACGCAAAGAGGAGTATATAGAACCATGGTGGATTTCCAGCTGATGAAGTAAAGGATTATTGAAGGAACGGGATGACCATGGGGATCATCGTTAATTCTCTGAAACACAATCCGCCCTTTTCACCTGCCAAACACATGCCCACTTCTCCTCTCTGGGGATAATAAAAACTAACCAGCGAACTGACAGAGGGCCTGACCCCCCATCCACATCGACCACACACACAAAAAAAAAAACCGTACCCTCCAGCTACTAATTATAATGCTAACTTGCAAAATTTCCCTGCATTTTAAAACAATGGAAAAATGGTGGTGGGATGATACTTAGAAGAATGGCTTCTTTTCTGTCTCCACTAACAAAAATAGGCAACACCAAGTCAGCTACTCCTCAGCATAGTTATGTCCGTCGCAGCCTTCTTGGGTTTCAGGAGGGACATACAAACGTTATCAAAATTATGGTGAAACGCTGAAAACCTGAAAATAATTTTCAACGGACTGGTTAATTTGAAAACTCTCCAGCATAATTCTTGGAACAAGCCAGGTACCTGTGCCCACGCATAGAGGAGTATATAGAACCATGGTGGAATCCCAGCTGATGAAGCAAAGGATTCTTAAAGGAATGAGATGACCATGCGGATCCTGTTTAATTCTCTGAAACAGTATTCGCACTTTTCACCTGCCAAACACATGCCGACTACTCTTCTCTGGGATTAATAAAAACAAACCAGCGATCTGACAGAGGGCCCGAACACCCATCCTGACCGACCCCACAAAACAAAAAAGTACCCTCCAGCTACTAATTATAATGCCAATTTGCAAAATTTCCCTGCATTTTTAAACAATGGAGAAATGATGGTGGGATGATACTTAGAAGAATGGCTTCTTGTCAGTCTCCACTGACAAAAATAGGCAACACCAAGTCAGCTACGCCTCAGCACAGTTATGTCCGTCGCAGCCTTCTTGGGTTTCAGGAGGCACAAACAAACGTTATCACAATTATGGTGAAACGCTGAACACCTGCAAATAATTTTCAACGTAGTGGTTAATTGAAAAGCTCTGCGGCATACTTCTTGGAACAAGCCAGTTACCTGTTCCCACGCAAAGAGGAGTATAGAGAACCATGGTGGATTTCCAGCTGATGAAGTAAAGGATTATTAAAGGAACGGGATGACCATGGGGATCATCGTTAATTCTCTGAAACAGAATCCGCCCTTTTCACCTGCCAAACACATGCCCACTTCTCCTCTCTGGGGATAATAAAAACTAACCAGCGAACTGACAGAGGGCCTGACCCCCACCATCCACATCGACTACACAAAAAAAAAAAAAACCGTACCCTCCAGCTACTAATTATAATGCTAACTTGCAAAATTTCCCTGCATTTTAAAACAACGGAAAAATGGTGGTGGGATCATACTTAGAAGAATGGCTTCTTGTCTGCCTCCACTAACAAAAATAGGCAACACCAAGTCAGCTACTCCTCAGCATAGTTATCTCCGTCGCAACCTTCTTGGGTTTCAGGAGGGACATACAAACGTCATCAAAATTATGGTGAAACGGTGAAGACCTGCAAACAATTTTCAACGTAGTAGTTAATTGAAAAGCTCTGCGATATACTTCTTGGAACAAGCCAGTTACCTGTTCCCACGCAAAGAGGAGTATATAGAACCATGGTGGAATCCCAGCTGATGAAGCAAAGGATTCTTAAAGGAATGAGATGACCATGCGGATCCTGTTTAATTCTCTGAAACAGGATTCGTACTTTTCACCTGCCAAACACATGCCCACTACTCTTATCTGGGGATAATAAAAACAAACCAGCGATCTGACAGAGGGCCTGAACACCCATCCTGACCGACCCCACAAAACAAAAAAGTACCCTCCAGCTACTAATTATAATGCCAATTTGCAAAATTTCCCTGCATTTTTTAAACAATGGAGAAATGATGGTGGGATGATACTTAGAAGAATGGCTTCTTGTCAGTCTCCACTGACAAAAATAGGCAACACCAAGTCAGCTACGCCTCAGCAGAGTTATGTCCGTAGCAGCCATATTTGGTTTCAGTAGGCACATACACACGTTATCACAATTATGGTGAAACGCTGAAAACCTGCAAAGGATTGTCAACATACTGGTTAATTGAAAAGCTCTGAGGCATACTTCTTGGAACTAGCCAGTTTCCTGTGCCCACGCATAGACAAGTATATAGAACCATGGTAGATTCCCAGCTCATGAAGCAAAGGATTCTTAAAGGAACGGGATTACCATGCGGATCCTGTTTAATTCTCTGAAACAGATACGCAGTTTTCACCTGCCATACTAATAACCACTTCTCCTCTCTGGGGATAATAAAAACCAACCGGGGAACTGACAGAGGGCCTGCCCAACACATCCACACCGACCCCACAAGAAAAAAAAAAAAAAAAACACCGTAGCCTCCAGCTACTAATTATAATGCTAACTTGCAAAATTTTCCAGCCTTTTTAAACAATGGAAAAATGAGGGTGAGATGATACTTACAAGAATGGATTCTTGTCAGTCTACACTAACAAAAATAGGCAAACCCAAGTCAGCTACGCCTCAGCATAGTTATGTCCATCGCAGCCTTTTTGGGTTTCAGGAGGCACAAACAAACGTTATCACAATTATGGTGAAACGCTGAACACCTGCAAATAATTTTCAACGTAGTGGTTAATTGAAAAGCTCTGCGGCATACTTCTTGGAACAAGCCAGTTACCTGTTCCCACGCAAAGAGGAGTATATAGAACCATGGTGGATTTCCAGCTGATGAAGTAAAGGATTATTAAAGGAACGGGATGACCATGGGGATCATCGTTAATTCTCTGAAACAGAATCCGCCCTTTTCACCTGCCAAACACATGCCCACTTCTCCTCTCTGGGGATAATAAAAATTAACCAGCGAACTGACAGAGGGCCTGACCCCCACCATCCACATCAACCACACACAAAAAAAAAGCGTACCCTCCAGCTACTAATTATAATGCTAACTTGCAAAATTTCCCTGCATTTTAAAACAATGGAAAAATGGTGGTGGGATGATACTGAGAAGAATGGCTTCTTGTCAGTCTCCACTAACAAAAATAGGCAACACCAAGTCAGCTACTCCTCAGCATAGTTATATCCGTCGCAGCCTTCTTGGGTTTCAGGAGGCACAAACACACGTTATCAAAATTATGGTGAAACGCTGAACACCTGCAAATAGTTTTCAACGTACTGGTTAATTTGAAAACTCTTCAGCATAATTCTTGTAACAAGCCAGGTACCTGTGCCCACGCATAGAGGAGTATATAGAAACATGGTGGAATCCCAGCTGATGAAACAAAGGATTCTTAAAGGAATCAGATGACCATGCGGATCCTGTTTAATTCTCTGAAACAGAATCCGCACTTTTCACCTGCCAAACACATGCCCACTACTCTTCTCTGGGGATAATAAAAACAAACCAGCGATCTGACAGAGGGCCTGAACACCCATCCTGACCGACCCCACAAAACAAAAAAGTACCCTCCAGCTACTAATTATAATGCAAATTTGCAAAATTTCCCTGCGTTTTTAAACAATGGAGAAATGATGGTGGGATGATACTTAGAAGAATGGCTTCTTGTCAGTCTCCACTGACAAAAATAGGCAACACCAAGTCAGCTAAGCCTCAGCATAGTTATGTCCGTAGCAGCCATATTTGGTTTCAGTAGGCACATACACACGTTATCACAATTATGGTGAAACGCTGAAAACCTGCAAAGGATTTTCAACATACTGGTTAATTGAAAAGCTCTGAGGCATACTTCTTGGAACAAGACAGTTACCTGTTCCCACGCAAAGAGGAGTATATAGAACCATGGTGGATTCCCAGCTCATGAAGCAAAGGATTCTTAAAGGAACGGGATTACCATGCGGATCCTGTTTAATTCTCTGAAACAGATCCGCAGTTTTCACCTGCCATACTAATACCCACTTGTCCTCTCTGGGGATAATAAAAACAAACCAGCGAACTGACAAAGGGACTGACCAACACATCCACACCGACCCGACAGGAAAAAAAAAAAAAAAACACCGTAGCCTCCAGCTACTAATTATAATGCTAACTTGCAAAATTTTCCTGCTTTTTTAAACAATGGAAAAATGATGGTGAGATGATAATTACAAGAATGGATTCTTGTCAGACTCCACTAACAAAAATAGGCAAAACCAAGTCAGCTACGCCTCATCATAGTTATGTCCGTCGCAGCCTTCTTGGGTTTCAGGAGGCACAAACACACGTTATCACAATTATGGTGAAACGCTGAACACCTGCAAATAATTTTCAACGTACTGGTTAATTGAAAAGCTCTGAGGCATACTTCTTGGAACTAGCCAGTTTCCTGTGCCCACGCATAGACAAATATATAGAACCATGGTGGATTTCCAGCTGATGAAGTAAAGGATTGTTAAAGGAACGGGATGACCATGGGTATCATCGTTAATTCTCTGAAACAGAATCCGCCCTTTTCACCTGCCAAACACAGGCCCACTTCTCCTCTCTGGGGATAATAAAAACTAACCAGCGAACTGACAGAGGGCCTGACACCCACATCCACATCGACCACACACACAAAAAAAAAAACCGTACCCTCCAGCTACTAATTATAATGCTAACTTGCAAAATTTCCCTGCATTTTAAAACAATGGAAAAATGGTGGTGGGATGATACTTAGAAGAATGGCTTCTTGTCAGTCTCCACTAACAAAAATAGGCAACACCAAGTCAGCTACTCCTCAGCATAGTTATGTCCGTCGCAGCCTTCTTGGGTTTCAGGAGGCACAAACAAAGGTTCTCACAATTATGGTGAAACGCTGAACCCTGCGAATAATTTTCAACGTAGTGGTTAATTGAAAAGCTCTGCGGCATACTTCTTGGAACAAGGCAGTTACCTGTTCCCACGCAAAGAGGAGTATATAGAACCATGGTGGATTTCCAGCTGATAAAGTAAAGGATTATTAAAGGAACGGGATGACCATGGGGATCATCGTTAATTCTCTGAAACAGAATCCGCCCTTTTCACCTGCCAAACACATGCCCACTTCTCCTCTCTGGGGATAATAAAAACTAACCAGCGAACTGACAGAGGGCCTGACCCCCCCATCCACATCGACAACACAAAAAAAAAAAAAAACGTACCCTCCAGCTACTAATTATAATGCTAACTTGCAAAATTTCCCTGCATTTTAAAACAATGGAAAAATGGTGGTGGGATGATACTTAGAAGAATGGCTTCTTGTCAGTCTCCACTAACAAAAATAGGCAACACCAAGTCAGCTACTCCTCAGCATAGCTATGTCCATCGCAGCCTTCTTGGGTTTCAGGAGGCACAAACAAACGTTATCACAATTATGGTGGAACGCTGAACACCTGCAAATAATTTTCAACCTACTGGTTAATTTAAAAGCTCTGCGGCATACTTCTTGGAACAAGCCAGTTACATGTTACCAAGCAGACAGGAGTATATAGAACCATGGTGGATTTCCAGCTGATGAAGTAAAGGATTATTAAAGGAACGGGATGACCATGGGTTCATCGTTAATTCTCTGAAACAGAATCCGCCCTTTTAACCTGCCAAACACATGCCCACTTCTCCTCTCTGGGGATAATAAAAACTAACCAGCGAACTGACAGAGGGCCTGACCCCCCCATCCACATCGACCACACACACAAAAAAAAACCGTACCCTCCAGCTACTAATTATAATGCTAACTTGCAAAATTTCCCTGCATTTTAAAACAATGGAAAAATGGTGGTGGGATGATACTTAGAAGAATGGCTTCTTGTCAGTCTACACTAACAAAAATAGGCAACACCAAGTCAGCTACTCCTCAGCATAGTTATGTCCCTCGCAGCCTTCTTGGGTTTCAGGAGGCACAAACACACGTTATCACAATTATGGTGAAACGCTGAACACCTGCAAATAATTTTCAACGTAGTGGTTAATTGAAAAGCTCTGCGGCATACTTCTTGGAACAAGCCAGTTACCTGTTCCCACGAAAAGAGGAGTATATAGAACCATGGTGGATTTCCAGCTGATGAAGTAAAGGATTATTAAAGGAACGGGAAGACCATGGGGATCATCGTTAATTCTCTGAAACAGAATCCGCCCTTTTCACCTGCCAAACACATGCCCACTTCTCCTCTCTGGGGATAATAAAAACTAACCAGCGAACTGACAGAGGGCCTGACCCCCCCCCATCTACATCGACCACACACACAAAAAAAAAACCGTACCCTCCAGCTACTAATTATAATGCTAACTTGCAAAATTTCCCTGCATTTTAAAACAATGGAAAAATGGTGGTGGGATCATACTTAAAAGAATGCCTTCTTGTCTGTCTCCACTAACAAAAATAGGCAACACCAAGTCAGCTACTCCTCAGAATAGTTATGTCTGTCGCAGTCTTCTTGGGTTTCAGGAGGGACATACAAACGTTATCAAAATTATGGTGAAACGCTGAAAACCTGGAAATAATTTTCAACGTACTGGTTAATTTGAAAACTCTCCAGCATAATTCTTGGAACAAGCCAGGTACCTGTGCCCACACATAGAGGAGTATATAGACACATGGTGGAATCCCAGCTGATGAAGCAAAGGATTCTTAAAGGAATGAGATGACCATGCGGATCCTGTTTAATTCTCTGAAAGAGAATCCCCACTTTTCACCTGCCAAACACATGCCCACTACTCTTCTCTGGGGATAATAAAAACAAACCAGCGATCTGACAGAGGGCCTGAACACCCATCCTGACCGACCCCACAAAACAAAAAAGTACCCTCCAGCTACTAATTATAATGCCAATTTGCAAAATTTCCCTGCATTTTTAAACAATGGAGAAATGATGGTGGGATGATACTTAGAAGAATGGCTTCTTCTCAGTCTCCACTGACAAAAATAGGCAACAGCAAGTCAGCTACGCCTCAGCATAGTTATGTCCGTAGCAGCCATACTAGGTTTCAGTAGGCACATACACACGTTATCACAATTATGGTGAAACGCTGAAAACCTGCAAAGGATTGTCAACATACTGGTTCATTGAAAAGCTCTGAGGCATACTTCTTGGAACTAGCCAGTTTCCTGTTCCCACGCATAGACAAGTATATAGAACCATGGTGGATTCCCAGTTCATGAAGCAAAGGATTCTTAAAGGAACGGGATTACCATGCGGATCCTGTTTAATTCTCTGAAACAGATCCGCAGTTTGCACCTGCCATACTAATACCCACTTGTCCTCTCTGGGGATAATAAAAACCAACCGGGGAACTGACAGAGGGCCTGACCAACACATCCACACCGACCCCACAGGAAAAAAAAAAAAAAAACACCGTAGCCTCCAGCTAATAATTATAATGCTAACTTGCAAAATTTTCCTGCATTTTTAAACAATGGAAAAATGATGGTGAGATGATACTTACAAGATTGGATTCTTGTCAGTCTCCACTAACAAAAATAGGCAAAACCAAGTCAGATACACCTCAGCATAGTTATGTCCGTCGCAGCCTTCTTGGGTTTCAGGAGGCACAAACAAACGTTATCACAATTATGGTGAAACGCTGAACACCTGCAAATAATTTTCATTGTAGTGGTTAATTGAAAAGCTCTGCGGCATACTTCTTGGAACAAGCCAGTTACCTGTTCCCACGCAAAGAGGAGTATATAGAACCATGGTGGATTTCCAGCTGATGAAGTAAAGGATTATTAAAGAAACGCGATGACCATGGGGATCATCGTTAATTCTCTGAAACAGAATCCGCCCTTTTCACCTGCCAAACACATGCCCATTTCTCCTCTCTGGGGATAATAAAAACTAACCAGCGAACTGACAGAGGGCCTCACCCCCACCATCCACATCGACCACACAAAAAAAAAAAACCGTACCCTCCAGCTACTAATTATAATGCAAACTTGCAAAATTTCCCTGCATTTTCAAACAATGGAAAAATGGTGGTGGGATGATACTTAGAAGAATGGCTTCTTGTCAGTCTCCACTAACAAAAATAGGCAACACCAAGTCAGCTACTCCTCAGCATAGTTATGTCCGTTGCAGCCTTCTTGGGTTTCAGGAGGCAAAATCACACGTTATCACAATTACGGTGAAATGCTGAACACCTGCAAATAATTTTCAACGTACTGGTTAATTGAAAAGCTCTGCGGCATACTTCTTGGAACAAGCCAGTTACCTGTTCCAACGCAAACAGGAGTATATAGAACCATGGTGGATTTCCAGCTGATGAAGTAAAGGATTATTAAAGGAACGGGATGACCATGGGGATCATCGTTAATTCTCTGAAACAGAATCCGCCCTTTTCACCTGCCAAACACATGCCCACTTCTCCTCCGTGGGGATAATAAAAACTAACCAGCGAACTGACAGAGGGCCTAACCCCCCCCATCCACTTCGACCACACACAAAAAAAAAAACGTATCCTCCAGCTACTAATTATAATGCTAACTTGCAAAATTTCCCTGCATTTTAAAACAATGGAAAAATGGTGGTGGGATCATACTTAGAAGAATGGCTTCTTGTCTGTCTCCACTAAGAAAAATAGGCAACACCAAGTCAGCTACTCCTCAGCATAGTTATGTCCGTCGCTGCATTCTTGGGTTTCAGGAGGGACATACAAACGTTATCAAAATTATGGTGAAACGCTGAAAACCTGCAAATAATTTTCAACGTAGTGGTTAATTTGAAAACTCTCCAGCATAATTCTTGGAAAAAGCCAGGTACCTGTGCCCACGCATAGAGGAGTATATAGAAACATGGTGGAATCCTAGCTGATGAAGCAAAGCATTCTTAAAGGAATCAGATGACCATGCGCATCCTGTTTAATTCTCTGAAACAGAATCCGCACTTTTCACCTGCCAAACACATGCCCACTACTCTTCTCTGGGGATAATAAAAACAAACCAGCCATTTGACAGAGGGCCTGAACACCCATCCTGACCGACCCCACAAAACAAAAAAGTACCCTCCAGCTACTAATTATAATGCCAATTTGCATAATTTCCCTGCATTTTTAAACAATGGAGAAATGATGGTGGGATGATACTTAGAAGAATGGCTTCTTGTCAGTCTCCACTGACAAAAATAGGAAACACCAATTCAGCTACGGCTCAGCAGAGTTATGTCCGTAGCAGCCATATTTGGTTTCAGTAGGCATATACACACGTTATCACAATTATGGTGAAACGCTGAAAACCTGCAAAGGACTTTCAACATACTGGTTAATTGAAAAGCTCTGAGGCATACTTCTTGGAACTAGCCAGTTTCCTGTGCCCACGCATAGACAAGTATATAGAACCATGGTGGATTCCCAGTTCATGAAGCAAAGGATTCTTAAAGGAACGGGATTACCAGCGGATCCTGTTTAATTCTCTGAAACAGATCCCCAGTTTTCACCTGCCATACTAATACCCACTTCTCCTCTCTGGGGATAATAAAAACCAACCGGGGAACTGACAGAGGGCCTGACCAACACATCCACACCGAACCCACAGGAAAAAAAAAAAAAAAAAAAAAACACCTTAGCCTCCAGCTACTAATTATAATGCTAACTTGCAAAATTTCCCTGCATTTTTAAACAATGGAAAAATGATGGTGAGATGATACTTACAAGAATGGATTCTTGTCAGACTCCACTAACAAAAATAGGCAAAACCAAGTCAGCTACGCCTCCGCATAGTTATGTCCGTCGCAGCCTTCTTGGGTTTCAGGAGGCACAAACAAACGTTATCACAATTAAGGTGAAACGCTGATCACCTGCAAATAATTTTCAACGTAATGGTTATTTGAAAAGCTCTGCGGCATACTTCTTGGAACAAGCCAGTTACCTGTTCCCATGCAAAGAGGAGTATATAGAACCATGGTGGATTTCCAGCTGATGAAGTAAAGGATTATTAAAGGAACGGGATGACCATGGGGATCATCGTTAATTCTCTGAAACTGAATCCCCCCTTTTCACCTGCTAAACACATGCCCACTTCTCCTCTCTGGGGATAATAAAAACTAACCAGCGAACTGACAGAGGGCCTGACCCCCACCATCCACATCGACCACACACACAAAAAAAAACCGTACCCTCCAGCTACTAATTATAATGCTAACTTGCAAAATTTCCCTGCATTTTCAAACAATGGAAAAATGGTGGTGGGATGATACTTAGAAGAATGGCTTCTTGTCAGTCTCCACTAACAAAAATAGGCAACACCAAGTCAGCTACTCCTCAGCATAGTTATGTCCGTAGCAGCCTTCTTGGGTTTCAGGAGGCACAAACAAAGGTTCTCACAATTATGGTGAAACGCTGAACACCTGCAAATAATTTTCAACGAAGTGGTTAATTGAAAAGCTCTGCGGCATACTTCTTGGAACAAGCCAGTTACCTGTTCCCACGCAAAGAGGAGTATATAGAACCATGGTGGATTTCCAGCTGATGAAGCAAAGGATTATTAAAGGAACGGGATGACCATGGGAATCATCGTTAATTCTCTGAAAAAGAATCCGCCCTTTTCACCTGCCAAACACATGCCCACTTCTCCTCTCTGGGGATAATAAAAACTAACCAGCGAACTGACAGAGGGCCTGACCCCCCCATCCACATCGACCACACACACAAAAAAAAAACCGTACCCTCCAGCTACTAATTATAATGCTAACTTGCAAAATTTCCCTGCATTTTAAAACAATGGAAAAATGGTGGTGGGATGATACTTAGAAGAATGGCTTCTTGTCAGTCTCCACTAACAAAAATAGGCAACACCAAGTCAGCTACTCCTCAGCATAGTTATGTCCGTAGCAGCCATATTTGGTTTCAGTAGGCACATACACACGTTATCACAATTATGGTGAAACGCTGAAAACCTGCAAAGGATTTTCAACATACTGGTTAATTGAAAAGCTCTGAGGCATACTTCTTGGAACTAGCCAGTTACCTGTTCCCACGCAAAGAGGAGTATATAGAACCATGGTGGATTCCCAGCTCATGAAGCAAAGGATTCTTAAAGGAACGGGATTACCATGCGGATCCTGTTTAATTCTCTGAAACAGATCCGCAGTTTTCACCTGCCATACGAATACCCACTTCTCCTCTCTGGGGATAATAAAAACAAACCAGTGAACTGACAGAGGGCCTGACCAACACATCCACACCGACCCCACAGGAAAAAAAAAAAAAAAAACACCGTAGCCTCCAGCTACTAATTATAATGCTAACTTGCAAAATTTTCCTGCATTTTTAAACAATGGAAAAATGATGGTGAGATGATACTTAGAAGAATGGATACTTGTCAGACTCCACTAACAAAAATAGGCAAAACCAAGTCAGCTACTCCTCAGCATAGTTATGTCCGTCGCAGCCTTCTTGGGTTTCAGGAGGCACAAACAAAGGTTCTCACAATTATGGTGAAACGCTGAACATCTGCAAATAATTTTCAACGTAGTGGTTAATTGAAAAGCTCTGCGGCATACTTCTTGGAACAAGGCAGTTACCTGTTCCCACGCAAAGAGGAGTATATAGAACCATGGTGGATTTCCAGCTGATGAAGTAAAGGATTATTAAAGGAACGGGATGACCATGGGGATCATCGTTAATTCTCTGAAACAGAAACCGCCCTTTTCACCTGCCAAACACATGCCCACTTCTCCTCTCTGGGGATAATAAAAACTAACCAGCGAACTGACAGAGGGCCTGACCCCTCCATCCACATCGACAACACAAAAAAAAAAAAAACCGTACCCTCCAGCTACTAATTATAATGCTAACTTGCAAAATTTCCCTGCATTTTAAAACAATGGAAAAATGGTGGTGGGATGATACTTAGAAGAATGGCTTCTTGTCAGTCTCCACTAACAAAAATAGGCAACACCAAGTCAGCTACTCCTCAGCATAGCTATGTCCATCGCAGCCTTCTTGGGTTTCAGGAGGCACAAACAAACGTTATCACAATTATGGTGAAACGCTGAACACCTGCAAATAATTTTCAACGTATTGGTTAATTGAAAAGCTCTGCGGCATACTTCTTGGAACAAGCCAGTTACCTGTTCCCACGCAAAGAGGAGTATAGAGAACCATGGTGGATTTCCAGCTGATGAAGTAAAGGATTATTAAAGGAACGGGATGACCATGGGGATCATCGTTAATTCTCTGAAACAGAATCCGCCCTTTTCACCTGCCAAACACATGCCCACTTCTCCTCTCTGGGGATAATAAAAACTAACCAGCGAACTGACAGCGGGCCTGACTCCCCCCATCCACATCGACCACACACACAAAAAAAAACCGTACCCTCCAGCTACTAATTATAATGCTAACTTGCAAAAGTTCCTGCATTTTAAAACAATGGAAAAATGGTGGTGGGATCATACTTAGAAGAATGGCTTCTTGTCAGTCTCCACTAACAAAAATAGGCAACACCACGTCAGCTACTCCTCAGCATAGTTATGTCCGTCGCAGCCTTCTTGGGTTTCAGGAGGGACATACAAACGTTATCAAAATTATGGTGAAACGCTGAAAACCTGCAAATAATTTTCAACGTACTGGTTAATTTGAAAACTCTCCAGCATAATTCTTGGAACAAGCCAGGTACCTGTGCCCACGCATAGAGGAGTATATAGAAACATGGTGGAATCCCAGCTGATGAAGCAAAGGATTCTTAAAGGAATGAGATGACCATGCGGATCCTGTTTAATTCTCTGAAAGAGAATCCGCACTTTTCACCTGCCAAACACATGCCCACTACTCTTCTCTGGGGATAATAAAAACAAACCAGCGATCTGACAGAGGGCCTGAACACCCATCCTGACCGACCCCACAAAACAAAAAGTACCCTCCAGCTACTAATTATAATGCCAATTTGCAAAATTTCCCTGCATTTTTAAACAATGGAGAAATGATGGTGGGATGATACTTAGAAGAATGGCTTCTTGTCAGTCTCCACTGACAAAAATAGGCAACACCAAGTCAGCTACGCCTCAGCATAGTTATGTCCGTAGCAGCCATATTTGGTTTCAGTAGGCACATACACACGTTATCACAATTATGGTGAAACGCTGAAAACCTGCAAAGGATTGTCAACATACTGGTTAATTGAAAAGCTCTGAGGCATACTTCTTGGAACTAGCCAGTTTCCTGTGCCCTCGCGTAGACAAGTATATAGAACCATGGTGGATTCCCAGCTCATGAAGCAAAGGATTCTTAAAGGAACGGGATTACCATGCGGATCCTGTTTAATTCTCTGAAACAGATCCGCAGTTTTCACCTGCCATACTAATACCCACTTCTCCTCTCTGGGGACAATAAAAACCAACCGGGGAACTGACAGAGGGCCTGACCAACACATTCACACTGACCCCACAGGAAAAAAAAAAAAAAAAAAAAACACCGTAGCCTCTAGCTACTAATTATAATGCTAACTTGCAAAATTTCCCTGCATTTTAAAACAATGGAAAAACGGTGGTGGTATGATACTTAGAAGAATGGCTTCTTGTCAGTCTCCACTAACAAAAATAGGCAACACCAAGTCAGCTACTCCTCAGCATAGCTATGTCCATCGCAGCCTTCTTGGGTTTCAGGAGGCACAAACAAACGTTATCACAATTATGGTGAAATGCTGAACACCTGCAAATAATTTTCAACGTAGTGGTTAATTGAAAAGCTCTGCGGCATACTACTAGGAACAAGGCAGTTACCTGTTCCCACGCAAAGAGGAGTATATAGAACCATGGTGGATTTCCAGCTGATGAAGTAAAGGATTATTAAAGGAACGGGATGACCATGGGGATCATCGTTAATTCTCTGAAACAGAATCCGCCCTTTTCACCTGCCAAAAACATGCCCACTTCTCCTCTCTGGGGATAATAAAAACTAACCAGCGAACTGACAGAGGGCCAGACACCCCCCCCACATCGACCACACACAAAAAAGAAAAAACCGTACCCTCCAGCTACTAATTATAATGCTAACTTGCAAAATTTCCCTGCCTTTTAAAACAATGGAAAAATGGTGGTGGGATGATACTTAGAAGAATGGCTTCTTGTCAGTCTCCACTAACAAAAATAGGCAACACCAAGTCAGCTACTCCTCAGCATAGTTATGTCCGTCGCAGCATTCTTGGGTTTCAGGAGGCACAAACACACGTTATCACAATTATGGTGAAACGCTGAACACCTGCAAATAATTTTCAACGTAGTGGTTAATTGAAAAGCTCTGCGGCATACTTCTTGGAACAAGGCAGTTACCTGTTCCCAGGTAAACAGGAGTATATAGAACCATGGTGGATTTCCAGCTGATGAAGTAAAGGATTATTAAAGGAACGGGATGACCATGGGGATCATCGTTAATTCTCTGAAACAGAATCCGCCCTTTTCACCTGCCAAACACATGCCCACTTCTCCTCTCTGGGGATAATAAAAACTAACCAGCGAACTGACAGAGGGCCTGACCCCCACCATCCACATCGACTACACAAAAAAAAAAAAACCGTACCCTCCAGCTACTAATTATAATGCTAACTTGCAAAATTTCCCTGCATTTTAAAACAATGGAAAAATGGTGGTGGGATCATACTTAGAAGAATGGCTTCTTGTCTGTCTCCACTAACAAAAATAGGCAACACCAAGTCAGCTACTCCTCAGCATAGTTATCTCCGTCGCAACCTTCTTGGGTTTCAGGAGGGACATACAAACGTTATCAAAATTATGGTGAAACGCTGAAGACCTGCAAATAATTTTCAACGTAGTAGTTAATTGAAAAGCTCTGCGTTATACTTCTTGGAACAAGCCAGTTACCTGTTCCCACGCAAAGAGGAGTATATAGAACCATGCTGGAATCCCAGCTGATGAAGCAAAGGATTCTTAAAGGAATGAGATGACCATGCGGATCCTGTTTAATTCTCTGAAACAGAATCCGTACTTTTCACCTGCCAAACACATGCCCACTACTCTTCTCTGGGGATAATAAAAACAAACCAGCGATCTGACAGAGACCCTGAACACCCATCCTGAGCGACCCCACAAAACAAAAAAGTACCCTCCAGCTACTAATTATAATGCCAATTTGCAAAATTTCCCTGCATTTTTTAAACAATGGAGAAATGATGGTGGAATGATACTTAGAAGAATGGCTTCTTGTCAGTCTCCACTGACAAAAATAGGAAACACCAAGTCAGCTACGCCTCAGCATAGTTATGTCCATAGCAGCCATATTTGGTTTCAGTAGGCACATACACACGTTATCACAATTATGGTGAAACGCTGAAAACCTGCAAAGGATTGTCAACATACTGGTTCATTGAAAAGCTCTGAGGCATACTTCTTGGAACAAGCCAGTTACCTGTTCCCACGCAAAGAGGAGTATATAGAACCATGGTGGATTCCCAGCTCATGAAGCATAGGATTCTTAAAGGAACGGGATTACCATGCGGATCCTGTTTAATTCTCTGAAACAGATCCGCAGTTTTCACCTGCCATACTAATACCCACTTGTCCTCTCTGGGGATAATAAAAACCAACCAGCGAACGGACAGAGGGCCTGACCAACACATCCACACCGACACCACAGGAAAAAATAAAAAAAGAAACACCGTAGCCTCCAGCTACTAATTATAATGCTAACTTGCAAAATTTTCCTGCTTTTTTAAACAATGGAAAAATGATGGAGAGATGATAATTACAAGAATGGATTCTTGTCAGACTCCACTAACAAAAATAGGCAAAACCAAGTCAGCTACGCCTCAGCATAGTTATGTCCGTCGCAGCCTTCTTGGGTTTCAGGAGGCACAAACACACGTTATCACAATTATGGTGAAACGCTGAACACCTGCAAATAATTTTCAACGTACTGGTTAATTGAAAAGCTCTGAGGCATACTTCTTGGAACTAGCCAGTTTCCTGTGCCCACGCATAGACAAATATATAGAACCATGGTGGATTTCCACCTGATGAAGTAAAGGATTATTAAAGGAACGGGATGACCATGGGGATCATCGTTAATTCTCTGAAACAGAATCCGCCCCTTTCACCTGCCAAACACATGCCCACTTCTCCTCTCTGGGGATAATAAAAACTAACCAGCGAACTGACAGAGGGCCTGACCCCCACATCCACATCGACCACACACACACAAAAAAAAAACGTACCCTCCAGCTACTAATTATAATGCTAACTTGCAAAATTTCCCTGCATTTTAAAACAATGGAAAAATGGTGGTGGGATGATACTTAGAAGAATGGCTTCTTGTCAGTCTCCACTAACAAAAATAGGCAACACCAAGTCAGCTACGCCTCAGCATAGTTATGTCCGTCGTAGCCTTCTTGGGTTTCAGGAGGCACAAACAAAGGTTCTCACAATTATGGTGAAACGCTGAACACCTGCAAATAATTTTCAACGTAGTGGTTAATTGAAAAGCTCTGCGGCATACTTCTTGGAACAAGGCAGTTACCGGTTCCCACGCAAAGAGGAGTATAGAGAACCATGGTGGATTTCCAGCTGATGAAGTAAAGGATTATTAAAGGAACGGGATGACCATGGGGATCATCGTTAATTCTCTGAAACTGAATCTGCCCTTTTCACCTGCCAAACACATGCCCACTTCTCCTCTCTGGGGATAATAAAAACTAACCAGCGAACTGTCAGAGGGCCTGACCCCCACCATCGACATCGACCACACACACAAAAAAAAACCGTGCCCTCCAGCTACTAATTATAATGCTAACTTGCAAAATTTCCCTGCATTTTAAAACAATGGAAAAATGGTGGTGGGATGATACTTAGAAGAATGGCTTCTTGTCAGTCTCCACTAAGAAAAATAGGCAACACCAAGTCAGCTACTCCTCAGCATAGTTATGTCCGTCGCAGCCTTCTAGGGTTTCAGGAGGCACAAACAAAGGTTCTCAAAATTATGGTAAAACACTGAACACCTGCAAATAATTTTCAACGTAGTGGTTAATTGAAAAGCTCTGCGGCATACTTCTTGGAACAAGCCAGTTACCTGTTGCACGCAAAGAGGAGTATACAGAACCGTGGTGGATTTCCAGCTGATGAAGTAAAGGTTATTAAAGGAACGGGATGACCATGGGGATCATCGTTAATTCTCTGAAACAGTCCGCCCTTTTCACCTGCCAAACACATGCCCACTTCTCCTCTCTGGGGATAATAAAAACTAACCAGCGAACTGACAGAGGGCCTGACCCCCCCATCCACATCGACCACACACAAAAAAAAAAACCGTACCCTCCAGCTACTAATTATAATGCTAACTTGCAAAATTTCCCTGCATTTTAAAACAATGGAAAAATGGTAGTGGGATGATACTTAGAAGAATGGCTTCTTGTCAGTCTACACTAACAAAAATAGGCAACACCAAGTCAGCTACTCCTCAGCATAGTTATGTCCGTCGCAGCCTTCTTGGGTTTCAGGAGGCACAAACAAAGGTTCTCACAATTATGGTGAAACGCTGAACACCTGCAAATACTTTTCAACGTAGTGGTTAATTGAAAAGCTCTGCGGCATACTGCTTGGAACAAGGCAGTTACCTGTTCCCACGCAAAGAGGAGTATATAGAACCATGGTGGATTTCCAGCTGATGAAGTAAAGGATTATTAAAGGAACGGGATGACCATGGGGATCATCGTTAATTCTCTGAAACAGAATCCGCCCTTTTCACCTGCCAAACACATGCCCACTTCTCCGCTCTGGGGTTAATAAAAACTAACCAGCGAACTGACAGAGGGCCTGAACCCCACCATCCACATCGACCACACACAAAAAAAAAAACGTACCCTCCAGCTACTAATTATAATGCTAACTTGCAAAATTTCCCTGCATTTTAAAACAATGGAAAAATGCTGGTGGGATGATACTCAGAAGAATGGCTTCTTGTCAGTCTCCACTATCAAAAATAGGCAACACCAAGTCAGCTACTCCTCAGCATAGTTATGTCCGTCGCAGCCTTCTTGGGTTTCAGGAGGCACAAACACACGTTATCAAAATTATGGTGAAACGCTGAAAACCTGCAAATAGTTTTCAACGTACTGGTTAATTTGAAAACTCTCCAGCATAATTCTTGGAACAAGCCAGGTACCTGTGCCCACGCATAGAGGAGTATATAGAGACATGGTGGAATCCCAGCTGATGAAGCAAAGGATTCTTAAAGGAATCAGATGACCATGCGGATCCCGTTTAATTCTCTCAAACAGAATCCGCACTTTTCACCTGCCAAACACATGCCCACTACTCTTCTCTGGGGATAATAAAAACAAACCAGCGATCTGACAGAGGGCCTGAACACCCATCCTGACCGACCCCACAAAAAAAAAAGTACCCTCCAGCTACTAATTATAATGCAAATTTGCAAAATTTCCCTGCGTTTTTAAACAATGGAGAAATGATGGTGGGATGATACTTAGAAGAATGGCTTCTTGTCAGTCTCCACTGACAAAAATAGGCAACACCAAGTCAGCTACGCCTCAGCATAGTTATGTCCGTAGCAGCCATATTTGGTTTCAGTAGGCACATACACACCTTATCACAATTATGGTGAAACGCTGAAAACCTGCAAAGGATTGTCAACATACTGGTTCATTGAAAAGCTCTGAGGCATACTTCTTGGAACAAGCCAGTTACCTGTTCCCACGCAAAGAGGAGTATATAGAACCATGGTGGATTCCCAGCTCATGAAGCAAAGGATTCTTAAAGGAACGGGATTACCATGCGGATCCTGTTTAATTCTCTGAAACAGATCCGCAGTTTTCACCTGCCATACTAATACACAATTCTCCTCTCTGGGGATAATAAACACCAACCGGGGAACTGACAGAGGGCCTGACCAACACATCCACACTGACCCAACAGGAAAAAAAAAAAAAAAACACCGTAGCCTCCAGCTACTAATTATAATGCTAACTTGCAAAATTTTCCTGCATTTTTAAACAATGGAAAAATTATGGTGAGATGATACTTACAAGAATGGATTCTTGTCAGTCCACACTAACAAAAATAGGCAACACAAAGTCAGCTACTCCTCACCATATTTATGTCCGTCGCAGCCTTCTAGGGTTTCAGGAGGCACAAACAAAGGTTCCCACAATTATGGTGAAACGCTGAACACCTGCAAATAATTTTCAACGTAGTGGTTAATTGAAAAGCTCTGCGGCATACTTCTTGGAACAAGCCAGTTACCTGTTCCCACGCAAAGAGGAGTATATAGAACCATGGTGGATTTCCAGCTGATGAAGTAAATGATTATTAAAGGAACGGGATGACCATAGGGATCATCGTTAATTCTCTGAAACAGAATCCGCCCTTTTCACCTGCCAAACACATGCCCACTTCTCCTCTCTGGGGATAATAAAAACCAACCGGGGAACTGACAGAGGGCCTGACCCACCCCCCATCCACATCGACGACACAAAAAAAAAACCGTACCCTCCAGCTACTAATTATAATGCTAACTTGCAAAATTTCCCTGCATTTTAAAACAATGGAAAAATGGTGGTGGAATCATACTTAGAAGAATGGCTTCTTGTCTGTCTCCACTAACAAAAATAGGCAACACCAAGTCAGCTACTCCTCAGCATAGTTATGTCCGTCGCAGCCTTCTTGGGTTTCAGGAGGGACATACAAACGTTATCAAAATTATGGTGAAACCCTAAACACCTACAAATAATTTTCAACGTACTGGTTAATTTGAAAACTCTCCAGCATAATCCTTGGAACAAGCCAGGTACCTGTGCCCACGCATAGAGGAGTATATAGAAACATGGTGGAATCCCAGCTGATGAAGCAAAGGATTCTTAAAGGAATCAGATGACCATGCGGATCCTGTTTAATTCTCTGAAACAGAATCCGCACTTTTCACCTGCCAAACACATGCCCACTACTCTTCTCTGGGGATAATAAAAACAAACCAGCGATCTGACAGAGGGCCTGAACACCCATCCTGACCGACCCCACAAAACAAAACGTACCCTCCAGCTACTAATTATAATGCCAATTAGCAAAATTTCCCTGCATTTTTAAACAATGGAGAAATGATGGTGGGATGATACTTAGAAGAATGGCTTCTTGTCAGTCTCTACTGACAAAAATAGGCAACACCAAGTCAGCTACGCCTCAGCATAGTTATGTCCGTAGCAGCCATATTTGGTTTCAGTAGGCACATACACACGTTATCACAATTATGGTGAAACGCTGAAAACCTGCAAAGGATTGTCAACATACTGGTTAATTGAAAAGCTCTGAGGCATACTTCTTGGAACTAGCCAGTTTCCTGTGCCCACGCATAGACAAGTATATAGAACCATGGTGGATTCCCAGCTCATGAAGCAAAGGATTCTTAAAGGAACGGGATTACCATGCGGATCCTGTTTAATTCTCTGAAACAGATCCGCAGTTTTCACCTGCCATACTAATACCCACTTCTCCTCTCTGGGGATAATAAAAACCAACCGCGGAAATGACAGAGGGCCTGACCAACACATCCACACCGACCCCACAGGAAAAAAAAAAAAAAACAAACACCGTAGCCTTCAGCTACTAATTATAATGCTAACTTGCAAAATTTTCCTGCATTTTTAAACAATGGAAAAATGATGGTGAGATGATACTTACAAGAATGGATTCTTGTCAGTCTCCACTAACAAAAATAGGCAAAACCAAGTCAGCTACTCCTCAGCATAGTTATGTCCGTCACAGCCTTCTTGGGTTTCAGGAGGCACAAACAAACGTTATCAAAATTATGGTGAAACGCTGAAAACCTGCAAATAATTTTCAACGTACTGGTTAATTTGAAAACTCTCCAGAATAATTCTTGGTACAAGCCAGGTACCTGTGCCCACGCATAGAGGAGTATATAGAAACATGGTGGAATCCCAGCTGATGAAGCAAAGGATTCTTAAAGCAATGAGATGACCATGCGCATCCTGTTTAATTCTCTGAAACAGAATCCGCACTTTTCACCTGCCAAACACATGCCCACTACTCTTCTCTGGGGATAATAAAAACAAACCAGCGATCTGACAGAGGGCCTGAACACCCATCCTGACCGACCCCACAAAACAAAAAAGTACCCTCCAGCTACTAATTATAATGCCAATTTGCAAAATTTCCCTGCATTTTTAAACAATGGAGAAATGATGGTGGGATGATACTTAGAAGAATGGCTTCTTGTCAGTCTCCACTGACAAAAATAGGCAACACCAAGTCAGCTACGCCTCAGCATAGTTATGTCCGTAGCAGCCATATTTGGTTTCAGTAGGCACATACACACGTTATCACAATTATGGTGAAACCCTGAAAACCTGCAAAGGATTGTCAACATACTGGTTAATTGAAAAGCTCTGAGGCATACTTCTTGGAACTAGCCAGTTTCCTGTGCCCACGCATAGACAAGTATATAGAACCATGGTGGATTCCCAGCTCATGAAGCAAAGGATTCTTAAAGGAACGGGATTACCATACGGATCCCGTTTAATTCTCTGAAACAGATCCGCAGTTTTCACCTGCCATACTAATACCCACTTCTCCTCTCTGGGGATAATAAAAACCAACCGGGGAACTGACAGAGGGCCTGACCAACACATCCACACCGACCCCACAGGAAAAAAAAAAAAAAAAAAAAACACCGTAGCCTCCAGCTACTAATTATAATGCTAACTTGCAAAATTTCCCTGCATTTTAAAACAATGGAAAAATGGTGGTGGGATGATACTTAGAAGAATGGCCTCTTGTCAGTCTCCACTAACAAAAATAGGCAACACCAAGTCAGCTACTCCTCAGCATAGTTATGTCCGTCGCAGCCTTCTTGGGTTTCAGGAGGCACAAACACACGTTATCACAATTATGGTGAAACGCTGAACCCCTGCAAATAATTTTCAACGTAGTGGTTAATTGAAAAGCTCTGCGGCATACTTCTTGGAACAAGCCAGTTACCTGTTCCGACGCAAACACCAGTATATAGAACCATGGTGGATTTCCAGCTGATGAATAAAGGATTGTTAAAGGAACGGGATGACCATGGGGATCATCGTTAATTCTCTGAAACAGAATCTGCCCTTTTCACCTGCCAAACACATGCCCACTTCTCCTCTCTGGGGATAATAAAAACTAACCAGCGAACTGACAGAGGGCCTGACCCCCACCATCCACATCGACCACACCAAAAAAAAAAAACCGTACCCTCCAGCTACTAATTATAATGCTAACTTGCAAAATTTCCCTGCATTTTAAAACAATGGAAAAATGGTGGTGGGATGATACTTAGAAGAATGGCTTCTTGTCAGTCTCTTCTAACAAAAATAGGCAACACCAAGTCAGCTACTCCTCAGCATAGTTATGACCGTCGCAGCCTTCTTGGGTTTCAGGAGGCACAAACAGACGTTATCACAATTATGGTGAAACGCTGAACACCTGCAAATAATTTTCAACGTACTGGTTAATTGAAAAGCTCTGCGGCATACTCCTTGGAACAAGCCAGTTACCTGTTCCCACGCAAAGAGGAGTATATAGAACCATGGTGGATTTCCAGCTGATGAAGTAAAGGATTATTAAAGGAACGGGATGACCATGGGGATCATCGTCAATTCTCTGAAACAGAATCCGCCCTTTTCACCTGCCAAACACATGCCCACTTCTCCTCTCTGGGGATAATAAAAACTAACCAGCGAACTGACAGAGGGCCTAACTACCCCCCATCCACATCGACCACACACACAAAAAAAAACCGTACCCTCCAGCTACTAATTATAATGCTAACTTGCAAAATTTCCCTGCATTTTAAAACAATGGAAAAATGGTGGTGAGGTCATACTTAGAAGAATGGCTTCTTCTCTGTCTCCACTAACAAAAATAGGCAACACCAAGTCAGCTACCCCTCAGCATAGTTATGTCCGTCGCAGCCTTATTGGGTTTCAGGAGGGACATACAAACGTTATCAAAATTATGGTGAAACGCTGAAAACCTGCATATAATTTTCAACGTAGTGGTTAATTGAAAAGCTCTGCGGCATACTTCTTGGAACAAGGCAGTTACCTGTTCCCACGCAAAGAGGAGTATAGAGAACCATGGTGGATTTCCAGCTGATGAAGTAAAGGATTATTAAAGTAAAGGGATGACCATGGGGATCATCGTTAATTCTCTGAAACAGAATCCGCCGTTTTCACCTGCCAAACACATGCCCACTTCTCCTCTCTGGGGATAATATAAACTAACCAGCGAACTGACAGAGAGCCTGACCCCCCCCATCCACATCGACCACACACACAAAAAAAAAACCGTACCCTCCAGCTACTAATTATAATGCTAACTTGCAAAATTTCCCTGCATTTTAAAACAATGGAAAAATGGTGGTGGGATGATACTTAGAAGAATGGCTTCTTGTCAGTCTCCACTAACAAAAATAGGCAACACCAAGTCAGCTACTCCTCAGTATAGTTATGTCCGTCGCAGCCTTCTTGGGTTTCAGGAGGGACATACAAACTTTATGAAAATTATGGTGAAACGCTGAAAACCTGCAAATAATTTTCAACGTAGTGGTTAATTGAAAAGCTCTGCGACATACTTCTTGGAACAAGCCAGTTACCTGTTCCCACGCAAAGAGGGGTATATAGAACCATGGTGGAATCCCAGCTGATGAAGCAAAGGATTCTTAAAGGAATGAGATGACCATGCGAATCCTGTTTAATTCTCTGAAACAGAATCCGCACTTTTCACCTGCCAAACACATGCCCACTACTCTTCTCTGGGGATAATAAAAACAAACCAGCGATCTGACAGAGGGCCTGAACACCCATCCTGACCGACCCCACAAAAAAAAAGGACCCTCCAGCTACTAATTTTAATGCCAATTTGCAAAATTACCCTTCATTTTTAAACAATGGAGAAATGATGGTGGGATGATACTTAGAAGAATGGCTTCTTGTCAGTCTCCACTGACAAAAATAGGCAACACCAAGTCAGCTACGCCTCAGCATAGTTATGTCCGTAGCAGCCATATTTGGTTTCATTAGGCACATACACACGTTATCACAATTATGGTGAAACGCTGAAAACCTGCAAAGGATTGTCAACATACTGGTTAATTGAAAAGCTCTGAGGCATACTTCTTGGAACTAGCCAGTTTCCTGTGCCCACGCATAGACAAGTATATAGAACCATGGTGGATTCCCAGCTCATGAAGCAAAGGATTCTTAAAGGAACGGGATTACCATGCGGATCCTGTTTAATTCTCTGAAACAGATCCGCAGTTTTCACCTGCCATACTAATACCCACTTCTCCTCTCTGGGGATAATAAAAACCAACCGGGGAACTGACAGAGAGCCTGACCAACACATCCACACCGACACCACAGGATAAAAAAAAAAAAAACACCGTAGCCTCCAGCTACTAATTATAATGCTAACTTGCAAAATTTCCCTGCATTTTAAAACAATGGAAAAATGGTGGTGGGATGATACTTAGAAGAATGGCTTCTTGTCAGTCTCCACTGACAAAAATAGGCAACACCAAGTCAGCTACACCTCAGCATAGTTATGTCCGTAGCAGCCATATTTCATTTCAGTAGGCACATACACACGTTATCACAATTATGGTGAAACGCTGAAAACCTGCAAAGGATTGTCAACATACTGGTTAATTGAAAAGCTCTGAGGCATACTTCTTGGAAGAAGCCAGTTACCTGTTCCCACGCAAAGAGGAGTATATAGAACCATGGTGGATTCCCAGTTCATGAAGCAAAGGATTCTTAAAGGAACGGGATTACCATGCGGATCCTGTTTAATTCTCTGAAACAGATCCGCAGTTTTCACCTGCCATACTAATACCCACTTCTCCTCTCTGGGGATAATAAAAACTAACCAGCGAACTGACAGAGGGCCTGACCAACACATCCACACCGACCCCACAGGAAAAAAAAAACAAAACACCGTAGCCTCCAGGTACTAATTATAATGCTAACTTGCAAAATTTTTCTGCATTTTTAAACAATGGAAAAATGATGGTGAGATCATACTTAGAAGAATGGATTATTGTGAGTCTCCACTAACAAAAATAGGCAAAACCAAGTCAGCTACGCCTCAGCATAGTTATTTCCGTCGCAGCCTTCTTGGGTTTCAGGAGGCACAAAGAAACTTTATCACAATTATGGTGAAACGCTGAACACCTGCAAATAATTTTCAACGTAGTGGTTAATTGAAAAGCTCCGCGGCATACTTCTTGGAACAAGCCAGTTACTTGTTCCCACGCAAAGAGGAGTATATAGAACCATGGTGGATTTCCAGCTGATGAAGTAAAGGATTATTAAAGGAACGGGATGACCATGGGGATCATCGTTAATTCTCTGAAACAGAATCCGCCCTTTTCACCTGCCAAACACATGCCCACTTCTCCTCTCTGGGGATAATAAAAACTAACCAGCGAACTGACAGAGGGCCTGACCCCCACCATCCACATCGACCACACACAAAAAAAAAAATACCGTACGCTCCAGCTACTAATTATAATGCTAACTTGCAAAATTTCCCTGCATTTTAAAACAATGGAAAAATGGTGGTGGGATGATACTTAGAAGAATGGCTTCTTGTCAGTCTCCACTAACAAAAATAGGCAACACCAAGTCAGCTACTCCTCAGCATAGTTATGTCCGTCGCAGCCTTCTTGGGTTTCAGGAGGCACAAACACACGTTATCACAATTATGGTGAAACGCTGAAAATCTGTAAATAATTTTGAACGTAGTGGTTAATTGAAAAGCTCTGCGGCATACTTCTTGGAACAAGCCAGTTACCTGTTCCCACGCAAACAGGAGTATATAGAACCATGGTGGATTTCCAGCTGATGAAGTAAAGGATTATTAAAGGAACGGGATGACCATGGGGATCATCGTTAATTCTCTGAAACAGAATCCACCCTTTTCACCTGCCAAACACATGCCCACTTCTCCTCTCTGGGGATAATAAAAACTAACCAGCGAACTGACAGAGGGCCTGACACCCCCCATCCACATCGACCACACACAAAAAAAAAAAACCGTACCCTCCAGTTACTAATTATAATGCTAACTTGCAAAATTTCCCTGCATTTTAAAACAATGGAAAAATGGTGGTGGGATGATACTTAGAAGAATGGCTTCTTGTCTGTCTCCACTAACAAAAATAGGCAACACCAAGTCAGCTACTCCTCAGCATAGTTATGTCCGTCGCAGCCTTCTTGGGTTTCAGGAGGCATATACAAAAGTTATCAAAATTATGGTGAAACTCTGAAAACCTGCAAATAATTTTCAACGTACTGGTTAATTTGAAAACTCTCCAGCATAATTCTTGGAACAAGCCAGGTACCTGTGCCCACGCATAGAGGAGTATATAGAAACATGGTGGAATCCCAGCTGATGAAGCAAAGGATTCTTAAAGGAATCAGATGACCATGCGGATCCTGTTTAATTCTCTGAAACAGAATCCGCACTTTTCACCTGCCAAACACATGCCCACTACTCTTCTCTGGGGATAATAAAAACAAACCAGCGATCTGACAGAGGGCCTGAACACCCATCCTGACCGACCCCACAAAACAAAAAAGGACCCTCCAGCTACTAATTATAATGCCAATTTGCAAAATTTCCCTGCATTTTTAAACAATGGAGAAATGATGGTGGGATGATACTTAGAAGAATGGCTTCTTCTCAGTCTCCACTGACAAAAATAGGCAACACCAAGTCAGCTACACCTCAGCATAGTTATGTCCGTAGCAGCCATATTTGGTTTCAGTAGGCACATACACACGTTATCACAATTATGGTGAAACGCTGAAAACCTGCAAAGGATTGTCAACATACTGGTTAATTGAAAAGCTCTGAGGCATACTTCTTGGAACTAGCCAGTTTCCTGTGCCCACGCATAGACAAGTATATAGAACCATGGTGGATTCCCAGCTCATGAAGCACAGGATTCTTAAAGGAACGGGATTACCATGCGGATCCTGTTTAATTCTCTGAAACAGATCCGCAGTTTTCACCTGCCATACTAATACCGACTTCTCCTCTCTGGGGATAATAAAAACCAACCGGGGAACTCACAGAGGGCCTGACCAACACATGCACACCGACCCCACAGGAAAAAAAAAAAAAAAACACCGTAGCCTCCAGCTACTAATTATAATGCTAACTTGCAAAATTTTCCTGCATTTTTAAACAAGGGAAAAATGATGATGAGATGATACTTACAAGAAGCGATTCTTGTCAGTCTCCACTAACAAAAATAGGCAAAACCAAGTCAGCTACGCCTCAGCATATTTATGTCCGTCGCAGCCTTCTTGGGTTTCAGGAGGCACAAACAAACGTTATCACAATTATGGTGAAACGCTGAACACCTGCAAATAATTTTCAACGTAGTGGTTAATTGAAAAGCTCTGCGGCATACTTCTTGGAGCAAGCCAGTTACCTGTTCACACCCAAACAGGAGTATATAGAACCATGGTGGATTTCCAGCTGATGAAGTAAAGGATTATTAAAGGAACGGGATGACCATGGGGATCATCGTTAATTCTCTGAAACAGAATCCGCCCTTTTCACCTGCCAAACACACGCCCACTTCTCCTCTCTGGGGATAATAAAACCTAACCAGCGAACTGACAGAGGGCCTGACCCCCACCATCCACATCGACCACACACAAAAAAAAAACCGTACCCTCCAGCTACTAATTATAATGCAAACTTGCAAAATTTCCCTGCATTTTAAAACAATGGAAAAATGGTGGTGGGATGATACTTAGAAGAATGGCTTCTTGTCTGTCTCCACTAATAAAAATAGGCAACACCAAGTCAGCTACTCCTCAGCATAGTTATGTCTGTCGCAGCCTTCTTGGGTTTCAGGAGGGACATACAAACGTTACCAAAATTATGGTGAAACGCTGAAAACCTGCAAATAATTTTCAACGTACTGGTTAATTTGAAAACTCTCCAGCATAATTCTTGGAACAAGCCAGGTACCTGTGCCCACGCATAGAGGAGTATATAGAACCATGGTGGAATCCCAGCAGATGAAGCAAAGGATTCTTAAAGGAATGAGATGACCATGCGGATCCTGTTTAATTCTCTGAAACAGAACCCGCACTTTTCACCTGCCAAACACATGCCCACTACTCTTTTCTGGGGAAAATAAAAACAAACCAGCCAACTGACAGAGGGCCTGACCCCCCGATCAACATCGACCACACACAAAAAAAAAAACCATACCCTCCAGCTACTAATTATAATGCTAACTTGCAAAATTTCCCTGCATTTTAAAACAATGGAAAAATGGTGGTGGGATGATATTAGAAGAATGGCTTCTTGTCAGTCTCCACTAACAAAAATAGGCAACACCAAGTCAGCTACTCCTCAGCATAGCTATGTCCATCGCAGCCTTCTTGGGTTTCAGGAGGCACAAACAAAGGTTCTCACAATTATGGTAAAACGCTGAACACCTGCAAATAATTTTCAACGTAGTGGTTAATTGAAAAGCTCTGCGGCATACTTCTTGGAACAAGCCAGTTACCTGTTCCCACGCAAAGAGGAGTATATAGAACCATGGTGGATTTCCAGCTGATGAAGCAAAGGATTATTAAAGGAACGGGATGACCATGGGGATCATCGTTAATTCTCTGAAACAGAATCCGCCCTTTTCACCTGCCAAACACATGCCCACTTCTCCTCTCTGGGGATAATAAAAACTAACCAGCGAACTGACAGAGGGCCTGAATCCCCCCATCCACATCGACCACACACACAAAAAAAAACCGTACCCTCCAGCTACTAATTATAATGCTAACTTGCAAAATTTCCCTGCATTTTAAAACAATGGAATAATGGTGGTGGGATGATACTTAGAAGAATGGATTCTTGTCAGTCTCCACTAACAAAAATAGGCAACACCAAGTCAGCTACTGCTCAGCATAGCTATGTCCGTCGCAGCCTTCTTGGGTTTCAGGAGGCACAAACAAAGGTTCTCACAATTATGGTAAAACGCTGAACACCTGCAAATAATTTTCAACGTAGTGATTATTTGAAAAGCTCTGCGGCATACTTCTTCGAACAAGGCAGTTACCTGTTCCCACGCAAAGAGGAGTATATAGAACCATGGTGGATTTCCAGCTGATGAAGTAAAGGATTATTAAAGGAACGGGATAACCATGGGGATCATCGTTAATTCTCTGAAACAGAATCCGCCCTTTTCACCTGCCAAACACATGCCCACTTCTCCTCTCTTGGGATAATAAAAACTAACCAGCGAACTGACAGAAGGCCTGACCCCCACCATCCACATCGACCACACACAAAAAAAAAACCGTACCCTCCAGCTACTAATTATAATGCTAACTTGCAAAATTTCCCTGCATTTTAAAACAATGGAAAAATGGTGGTGGGATGATACTTAGAAGAATGGCTTCTTGTCAGTCTCCACTAACAAAAATAGGCAACACCAAGTCAGCTACTCCTCAGCATAGTTATGTCCGTCGCTGCCTTCTTGGGTTTCAGGAGGCACAAACAAAGGTTCTCACAATTATGGTGAAACGCTGAACATCTGCAAATAATTTTCAACGTAGTGGTTAATTGAAAAGCTCTGCGGCATACTTCTTGGAACAAGCCAGTTACCTGTTCCCACGCAAAGAGGAGTATAGAGAACCATGGTGGATTTCCAGCTGATGAAGTAAAGGATTATTAAAGGAACGGGATGACCATGGGGATCATCGTTAATTCTCTGAAACAGAATCCGCCCTTTTCACCTGCCAAACACATGGCCACTTCTCCTCTCTGGGGATAATAAAAACTAACCAGCGAACTGACAGAGGGCCTGACCCCCCCATCCACATCGACCACACACACAAAAAAAAACCCGTACCCTCCAGCTACTAATTATAATGCTAACTTGCAAAATTTCCCTGCATTTTAAAACAATGGAAAAATGGTGGTGGGATGATACTTAGAAGAATGGTTTCCTGTCAGTCTCCACTAACAAAAATAGGCAACACCAAGTCAGCTACTCCTCAGCATAGCTATGTCCATCGCAGCCTTCTTGGGTTTCAGGAGGCACAAACAAAGGTTCTCACAATTATGGTAAAACGCTGAACACCTGCAAATAATTTTCAACGTAGTTGTTAATTCAAAAGCTCTGCGGCATACTTCTTGGAACAAGGCAGTTACCTGTTCCCACGCAAAGAGGAGTATAGAGAACCATGGTGGATTTCCAGCTGATGAAGTAAAGGATTATTAAAGGAACGGGATGACCATGGGGATCATCGTTAATTCTCTGAAACAGAATCCGCCCTTTTCACCTGCCAAACACATGCCCACTTCTCCTCTCTGGGGATAATAAAAACTAACCAGGGAACTGACAGAGGGCCTGACCCCCCCATCCACATCGACCACACACACACACAAAAAAAAAAACCGTACCCTCCAGCTACTAATTATAATGCTAACTTGCAAAATTTCCCTGCATTTTAAAACAATGGAAAAATGGTGGTGGGATGATACTTAGAAGAATGGCTTCTTGTCAGTCTCCACTAACAAAAATAGGCAACACCAAGTCAGCTACGCCTCAGCATAGTTATGCCCGTGGCAGCCATGTTGGGTTTAAGGAGGCATATACAAACTTTATCATAATTATGTTGAAACGTGCTGAAAACCCGGCAAATAATTCTCAACGTACTGTTTAATTCAAAAGCTCTGTGGCATACTTCTTGGAAGAAGCCTGTTACCTGGGCCCACGCATAGAGGGGTCTAGAGAACCATGGTGGATTCCAAGGTGATGAATCTAAGGATTCTTAAAGGAACAGGCTGAAAAGTGCAGATCCTGACTGAAACAGGATTCGGACTTTTTGCCTGCAACACACATGCCCACTTCTCCTCTCTAGGGATAACAAAAACAACCCATCGGATTGACAGATGGCCTGCCCCCGCCCCCCACCACCCCACACAAAATCGTGCCCTCCAGCGACTGATCCTTATGCTATCTGGCAATACATCCTCTGCCTTTTAAAATAATGGAGATAGAATGGTGGAATTATACCTAAAAGACTGGCTTATTGCCAGACTCCCATACCAAGTATTGGCAACAGCAAGTCACCTAGGCCTCAGCACACGTTTGTCCCTGGCAGCCATCTTGGGTTTAAGGAGGCACAGATGAACCTTATCACAATTATGGTGAAAGGTGCTGCAAAAGCGGTCAAGTAATTCTCATGGTAGTGGTTACTTGAAAAGCTCTGCGGCATAATTCTTTGAACTAGCCAGTTAACTGGGCCCACGCATAGAGCAGTCTAGAGGCCCATGGTGGATTCCCAGCTGATGAAGCAAGGGATTCTTAATGGAACGGGGTGAAAAGTGCGGTTTCTGTTTCAGTCTAAGACAGAAACGGGGTCCGAACTTTTTACCTGCCACACACATGCCCACTTCTCCGGTCTGGGGAAAATAAAAACCATCCAGCGAACTGACAGAGGGCCTGCGCCCCCCACCCACACCGACCCCACAAATAAAAATGTCCCCTCCAGCTACTAATTATTATGCTAACTTGCAAAGGTTTCCGTGCATTTTAAAATAATGGGGAAAGTATGGTGGAATGATACTTAAAAGAATGGCCTCCTTCCAGCCTCCAGTAACAAGTGTCGTGAAATCCAAGTGACCTAGGCCTCAGCATAGTTTTCTCCCTGGCAGCCATCTTGTGTTTAAGGAGGCACAGACGATCCTTATCACAATTATGGTGATATGTGCTGCAGAAACTGGCAAATAATTCTACACGTAGTGTTTATCTCAAAAGCTGTGCAGCATACATCTTGGTACAGGCCAGTTCATGGGCCCATGCATGGAGGGTTCTAAGGAACCATGGTGGATTCCCAGCTGATGAATCAAAGGATTTTTAATGGAACCGGCTGAAAAGTGCGGATACTGTTTCAGTCTAACTGAAACAGGATCCGCACATTTCACCTGCCACAAATATATCCACTTCCCTGTCTGGGCATAATAAACACAAACAACCAGACTGACAGAGGGACTGTCCCCCAAACCACCCCGATCCCACCCAAAAACGTCCCCTCCGTTGACTCATCCTTATGCTAACTGCCGAAAGTTGCTCACCTTTTAATATAAGGGAGAAAGGATGGGGCAATGATAATTAAAAGACTGGATTCTTGTCAGACTCCCGTACCAAGTATTGGCAACACCAAGCGAGAGAACCCTCAGTATAGGTTTGTCCATGGAAGCCATCTAGGGTTTAAGGAAGCACAAATGAACCTTATCAAAATTATGGTAAAAGTGCTGGAAAAGCTGGCAAATAATTTCCATGGTAGTGGTTATTTCAAATGCTCTGTGGCATACTTCTTTGAACTAGCCTGTTAAGTGGGTCCACACATAGTGGGGTGTAGAGAACTATGGTGGATTCCCAGCTGATGAAGCAAAGGATTCTTAAAGGAACAGGATGAAAAGTGCCGATCCTGTATCAGTCTAAGACTGAAACAGGATCCACACTTTTCACTTGCCACACACATGTCCACTTCTCCTCTCCGGGGATAATAAAAACAAACCACTGGACTGACAGAGGGCCTGGCTCTGCCTCTCCCACCCCACACAAAAACGTTTCCTCCAGCGACTCATCCTTAAGCTAAATGGCAATAGGTGCTCTGCCTTTTAAAATAGTTGTGAAAGGAAGGTGGAATGATACTTAAAGGAATGGCTTCTTGCCACGGACCAGTACCAATTATCGGCAACTCCAAGGGAGATTGGCCTAACCGTAGTTGTTTCTGTGGAAGCCAGCTTGGGTTTCAGGATGCACTGCCTAACCTTTTCACAATCATTGTGAAAGTTGCTGCAAAAACTGGCAAATAATACTCAATGTAGTGGTTATTTCCAAAGCTCTGCGGCATACATCTTGGAACTAGCCAGTTACCTGGACCCACACATAGAGGGGTCTCGACAGCCATGGTGGATTCCCAGCTGATGAATCAAAGGATTCGTAAAGGAACTGGCTGATATAAGGAATGATGAAGATACAACATCTCTATGGTTCTCCTGGAGAGAGTTGGAACCCATTATATTAAGTGAAGTATCCCAAGAATGGAAAAACAAGCATCACATGTACTCACCAGAAAATTGGTTTCCTTGATCATCACCTAAATACAAATCTGGAAACGACACCAATTGGACATCAGACTGAGGTGGGGGGTGGGGGAGGGGATGGGGGTATGCCTACACAATGAGTGCATTGCGCACCATTTGGGGAGTGGTAACACTTGAAGGTGCTGACTCGGGAAAGGGGGGGGTGGGGAAAAAAATATGAAACTATTGTTTTTAACTTGCACTGTTCACTTAATAATTTATCATGAACACTTCCCATATTATTTCATATCATTGTACAAGAAATAATGTATACATTATGAGGACATACTGTATCTAACAAGATATACTGTTAGACTCTTTGATTCTGTAAAATTAAATAAAAAAAAAAATTCTAAATAAGGAAAAAAAAAAAAAAAAAAAAAAAAGGAACTGGCTGAAAAGTGCGGATCCTGTTTCAGTCTAAGACTGAAACAGGATCCGTACTTTTCACCTGCCACACACATGCCCACCTCTCCTCCTTGGGCATAATAAAGACAAACCACCAGACAGACAGAGAGCCTTCCCCTCAACGCACCACCCGACCCCACTCAAAAACGTCCCCTCCAGCAACTCATTCTTATGATAACTGGAAAAAGGTGTTCTGCCTTTTAAAATGATGGAGAAAAGATGGTGGAATGACTCTTAATAACATGGCTTCTTGCCAGGCTCCAGTACCAACTATCGGCAACACCAAGTGAACTAGGCCTCAGCATACTTTTGTCCGCCCCAGCCATCTTGGGTTGAAGGAGGCACGGACCAACCTTATCACAATTATGGTGAAAGGTGGTGCAAAAACTAGCAAATAATTCTCAACGTAGTGGTTATTTCAAAAGCTCTGTGGCATACTTCTTGGAACTTGCCAGTTACCTGGGCCCACGCATAGAGGTCTTTAAAGAACCATGGTGTATTCCCAGCTGATGAATCAAACGATTCTTTTTTGTTTGTTTGTTTGTTTGTTTGTTAGCTCATTATGGGGGTACAAAAGATCAGGCTATATACATTCCCCATGCCTCCCCTTTCCCCCGATTCTGAGCTTCAATTTTGTCCATTCCCTAGTCAGTGCACATCACATTCATCATGTAGGTGTGCACCCCTCCTCTCCCCCACCCCATCCCCCCCAGTTAGAACTTGAAGGGTGTCCATTCCCCAGGCAGTGCACATCACATTCATCAAGTAGGTATACACCCATCCCTTCCACCCGGCCCCAACCTCTGTCCGATACCCAATTGGTGTTGTTCCCAAATGTGCACTCAGGGAAACCAATTTGCTGGTGAGTACATGTGGTGCTTATTTTTCCATTCTTGGGATACTTCACTTAATAGAATGGGATCCAGCTCTCTCCAGGAGAACCAAAGAGATGCCATATCGCCATTATTTCTAATAGCTGAGTAATATTCCATGGTATACATATACCACATTTTGCTAATCCATTCATGAATTGATGGGCATTTGGGTTGTTTCCACATCTTTGTGATTGTGAATTGTGCTGCTATAATCATTCAGGTGCAGGTGTCTTTTTTATAGAATGACTTTTGTTCTTCTGGGTAGATGTCCAATAATGGAATTGCTGGATCGAATGGTAGGTCTACTTGAATCTGTTTAAGGTATCTCCACATTGCTTTCCACAGGGGCTGCACTAGTTTACAGTCCCACCAGCAGTTTATGAATGTACCTATCTCGCCACACCCACATATAGTTTTGGGACTTTTTGATAAAGGCCATTCCTACTGGAGTTAAGTGATATCTCATTGTGGTTTTGATTTGCATTTCCCTGATGATTAGAGATGTTGAACACTTTTTCATATGTTTGTTAGCCATTTTTATATCTTCTTTTGAAAAATTTCTATTTATGTCCTTTGCCCACTTTTTGATAGGGTTGTTTGATTTTTTCTTACTGATTTTTCTGAGTTCTAAATAGATTCTTGTTATCAGTCCTTTATCTGATGTGTAGTATGCGAAAATTTTTTCCCATTCTGTAGGTTGTCCATTTACTCTCGTGACTGTTTCTTTGGCTGTGCAGAAGCTTTTTAATTTGATCAGGTCCCATTTATTTATTTTTGTTGTTGCTGTGATTGCTTTAGGGGTCTTCTTCATAAATTCTTTGCCTAGGCCAATGTCTGTAAGAGTCTTTCCTACATTTTCTTCTAGAATTCTAATAGTTTCTGACCTTAGGTTTAAGTCTGTTAACCACTGTGATTTGATTTTTGTGTGTCCTGTTTTAGTCTTCTACATGTGGATATCCAGTTTTCCCAGCACCATTTATTAAATAAGGAATCTTTTCCCCAGAGTATGTTTTTGTCTGCTTTGTCAAAGATTAGATGGCTATATGAGGATGGTTTTATATTGGGATTTTCTGTTCTGTTCCACTGGTCTGTGTCCCTGCACTTGTGCCAGTACCAGGCTGTTTTAAGAACCACAGCCTTGTAGTATAGTTTGAAGTCTGGCAAATTAATACTTCCCATTTTGTTTTTGTTGTTTAAGATTGCTTTTGCTAAACGGGGTCTTCCCTGGTTCCATACAAAGCGTAAAATTATTTTTTCTATGTCTGTGAAAAAAGATGTTGGTAATTTAATAAGGATTGCATTGAATCTGTAGATAACTTTGGGCAGTATAGACATTTTAACAATGTTGATTCTACCGATCCATGAGCATGGTATGGTTTCCCACCTATTTACATGTTCTGCAATTTCCTTCCTCAGTGTTTCATAGTTCTCCCTATAGAGGTCCTTTACCTCCTTAGTTAAATAAATTCCTAGGTATTTTATTTTCTTTGTTGCTATTTTGAAGGGTATTGAGTCCTTAATTTGGTTTTCCATTTGACTGTTATTGGCATATATGAATTCCTCTGATTTGTGTGTATTGATTTTCTATCCTGAGACTTTACTGAATTCATTGATCAATTCCAGGAGTCTCTTGGTTGAAACCTTGGGGTTTTATAGATATAACATCATATCATCAGCAAAGAGTGAGAGTTTGATCTCTTCTGTCCCTATTTCAACTCCCTTGATTCTGCTCTCTTGCCTGATAGCTCTTGCAAGGACTTCCAATACTATGTAGAAAAGTAATGGGGACAGTGGTAAGCCTTGTCTGGTTCCAGTTTGAAGTGGGAATGCTTTCAGTTTTTCCCCATTCAGTATGATGTTGGCTGAGGGTTTGTCGTATATGGCTTGTATCATTTTTATATAGGCCCCATCTATGCCTATTTTGTTAAGTGTTCTTATCATAAAAGGGTGTTGAATTTTGTCAAATGCTTTCTCTGCATCTATTGAGAGGATCATCTGATCTTTATTTTTGCTTCTATTTATGTGATGAATTACATTCCCATATGTCAAACCATCCCTGCATCTCTGGGATGAAGCCCACTTGGTCGTGATGGATTATTTTTTTGATAAGCACTTGGATTCGATTTGTTAGAATTTTATTGAGAATTTTTGCATCTATATTCATAAGAGAAATTGGTCTATAGTTCTCTGTTTTAGTTGCATCCTTTCCTGGATTTGGTATCAGGATTATGTTGGCTTGGTAAAAAGTGTTGGGGAGAATCCCATCCTTCTCTATATTGGAGAATAGTTTATGTACGATGGGCACCAGTTCTTCTTTGTAGGTATGGTAGAATTCAGGTGTGAACCCATCTGGTCCAGGGCTTTTCTTTTTGGGAAGGTTTTTTATTGCTGTTTCAATTTCAGATCTAGATATCGGTCTATTCAGGAATTCTGTGTCTTCCTGGTTGAGCCTGGGAAGGCTGTGTGTTTATAAGAATTTGTCCATTTCCTCCAGGTTTTCTAATTTGTGTGCATAAAGATTTTTGTAGAATTCATAGATGATATCATGTATCTCTGTGGCATCAGTCGTGATTACTCCTTTCGTGTTCCTGATCGAGGTTATAAGAGATTTTTCTTTTCTGCTCTTGGTTAGTTTAGCCAGAGGTGTGTCAATTTTGTTTATTTTTTCAAAGAACCAACTTTTGGTTTTATTAATCTCCGTTATGGTTTGGTTTAATCTCCCTTATGGTCCTTTTCATTTAGTTCTGATTTAATCTTAATAATTTCCTTCTGCTGGGTTTGGGTTTGGTCTCTTCTTTCTTCTCCAGCTCTTTGAGTCTATTCATTAGATTGTCTATTTGTAAGTTTTCTGTCTTTTTGGTATAGGCATTTATGGAAATAAATTTTCCTCTCAGGACTGCTTTAGCTGTGTCCCACAGATTTTGATAAGTTGTATCTCCTTTGTCGTTTAATTCAGAGAATCTTTTGATTTCTGACTTGATTTCTTCATTTATAAAATGATTGTTCAGGAGAAGGTTATTTAGCTTCCATGACTTTGAGTAGAAATGAGGATTTCTGTTAGGGTTCATTGTTACTTTTATTCCACTGTGATCCGAGAAGCTGCATGGTATTATTTCTATATTTTTAAATTTTTTAAGACATGCTTTATGTCCTAAGATATGGTCAATCTTGGAGAATGTCCCATGAGCTGATGAGAAGAACTTATATTCAGTGGTATTTGGGTAGAATGTCCTGTAGATGTCAGTCAGGCCCATCTGTTCTAGCATTCTATATACGTCCAATATTTCTTTGTTTATTTTTTGTTTGGAGGATCTGTCTTGAACTGTCAGTGGCGTGTTAAAATCTCTGGCTACTAAAGTGTTGTTATCTATCATTTGGTTCAGATCAAGTAGGGTTTGCTTTATGAATCTGGGTGCACCTAGATCGGGTGCATATATGTTAAGTATAGTTATGTCTTCTTGTTGAATTGTACCCTTCACCAGTATATAGTAACCATCTTTGTCTTTCTTTACTTTTGTTGATTTAAAAACTACGTTATCGGAGATTAGAACTGCCACGCCAGCTTTCTTTTGGGTTCCATTTGCTTGGAATATTGATTTCCACCCTTTTATTTTCAGTCTAAATGCATCCTTGCAGGTTAGATGAGTTTCCTGAAGACAGCAGATACTTGGCTTATATCTTTTTTATCCATCGGGCCAGTCCATGTCTCTTGAGTGGGGAATTCAATCCATTCACATTTAATGAGAGAACTGATAAGCGAGACAGATTGCTGTTCCTCATGTTGGGTTGAATTTCATTGATCTGTTTTCTCTCTTGAGCCATTATGATAACTGTGTTTTCATATTTATCTCTTGATTAGTGTTACATTCGAAGGTCCTTCTTGTGCTGGACCACGTGTAACTCTGTTTTGAATACTTCTTGGAAAGCTGCTCTTGTCTTGGTGAATTCTCTGAGTTTTTGTTTATCTGAGAATGTCTTAATTTCACCTTCATATATAAAACTGAGCTTATCTGGGTACAGGATTCTAGGCTGGGCATTATTCTGTTTCAGAAGAGTGAGAATGGGGCTCCAATCTCTTCTTGCTTGTAAGGTTTCAGTTGAGAAATCTGGCGTGATTCGGATGGGCTTTCCTTTGTATGTTACTTGTTTTTTTCTCCTTACAGATTGAAGAAGGGCCTCGTTAGTGGATATTTTGGTCAGTCTGATAACTACATGACGTGGTGTCTTCCTATTTGGTATGAATCTCTCAGAGGTTCTTTGAGCTTCTTGAACCTGTGTATCTAGAGATTTGGCAAGGCCTGGGAAATTTTCCTCAATTATATCTTCAGATACTTTATTCAACCCTTGCTTATTGTCTTCTTCACCCTCAGGAATGCCGATAACTCTCACGTTAGGCTTCTTTACATAATCCCACATTTCTTGTAGACTATGATTATTTCTCATGTTTCTTTGTTTTAACTCTGTGACTGCCTTATTTAATTGGAAAGTGTTATCTTCGATCTCTGAGATTCTTTCTTCTGTTTGATCTACCCTGCTCTTGAGACTTTCCACTGTGTTTTGTAGCTCCTTGAATAAATTTTTCATTTCCAGGAGTTCAGTTTGATTTTTCTTCAGTATTTCAATTTCTTTGGTGAATTTTTCTTCCAAGTCCTGGATCTTTTTTGTGGTTTCTTTGTGTTGATTATCCATTTTTTCTTGCATAATGTTCAGCGTATTTATGATCCATGTTTGAAATTCTTCCTGTGACATGTTGCTATTTGGAATCTGCTTTGTGTTAATTGGTGGAGAACTAGTAATCCTCTTTGAGGGCATGGTTTCAGCTTGATTCTTTATACTCCTAGAGTTCCTTCGCTGAGCCCTTCCCATCTGAATGAATCCTTAAGATCCCTTCTTTCAGCTTTAGTCTGGATAGGGGCACACTGTGAGTGCCAGGTAAGCTGCCTCCTCTGTCACTAGGGGGAGCCCTTCACATATTGTTCAGGATTTTGCTAGCTCCGCTGGGGGGGCTGCCCCTCTTCCTCTCCCGAGGTGGCTTCTGTCTCTCTCTGCAAGAAAGACAGTGGATAGGGAGAGTGGAGCGGTGCCCTCATTCGCCCAGCGCCCCAGCCACTGCAGTTCCCGCGGGAGATGGTCTGCCCCACCCCAATGTCTGCAAGGTCCACGCTCCACTCTCTCGTGACTGGGGAACCACTCAGTGTTCACACAAAGGTGGAGCTCCTAGTCAGGGTCCGTGGACTAGGGAAGGGAGCCGCCCAGGGAGCCGCCCGGTACCCAATCGCTCCTCAGCGTTTAGGCTGTGGACCCCGACAATGGCGGCCGCCCGTCTGCAGATCACTGTCACTGGGGTTGAATGCTCAGGGACCGGCAGAGGCCAGAGGAGCCGGGGAGCGGGAGAATCCAGCCGCCCACCTATACGAGGCAGTTTGACGTCTGCTAGAGCCGGGACCAAAGCAGCCCCACCGCCCACGTATAGGAGACAGTTGCTAGGTGCGTCAGCTGCGCACAGCACTCCAGGGTCCAAAATGCCTCCTGCCAATGTCTCCTCTCTGCAGAGCCCCACATCTCCCGTGGCGATTCTGCACCGACTTCAGGCAGATCCTCAATTGAGTGGGTGTGGAGGTCAGAGGGGGAACAAGATGCTTTCCTGTGGGGCTGAACCCACCCCACTCTCTGGTGAGGTGGGTACAGCTGTCCCGTGCTCCCTTCTCTATTGGCCATCCCGCACTCTCCAGATTTTGGTGATTTATTTCCCTAATCACCTCAGTCTTTTCTTGCTCTCTCTCTCTGTCCCACGCTGATTCTCCATGGATTCACACCACCGTTCTTGTGGGGAAGTGAACCTCTAGGGTTGTGGCAGTGGGAGACCGATGCCTTCCACTCCAGGAGCACGAATCCAGGAGGTCACCACCATTCCACCATCATTGAGAATGAATCAAAGGAGTCTTAAAGGAACGGGCTGAAAAGTGCGGATCCTGTTTCAGTCTAAGTCTGAAACAGGATCCGCACTTTTCACCTGCCACACACATGCCCACTTCTCCTCTCTGGGCATAATAAAAACAAACCACTGGACTGACAGAGGGCTTGCCCCCCCACACACACCACACGACCCCACACAAAAACGTCCCCTCCAGTGACTCATTCTTATGCTAACTGGCAAATGGTGCTATGCCTTTTAAAATAATGGAAAAAGGATGGTGGAATGATACTTGAAAGACTGGTTTTATTCCACGCTCCCGTACCAAGTATCGGCAACACCAAGTGAGCTAGGCCTCAGCATAGTTTTTTCCCTGGCAGCCATCTTGGGATTAAGGAGGCAGAGAAGTACCTTGTCACAATTATGGTGAAAGGTGCTGCAAAAATTGGCAAATAATTCTCCACGTAGTGGTTATTTCAAAAGCTCTATGGCATACTTCTTGGAACCAGCTAGTTACCTGGGGCCACGCATAGAGGGTTATAGAGAACCATGGTGGATTCACGGAAGAAGAGTCAAATGATTCTTAATGGAACGGGCAGAAAATGTGGATCCTGTTTCAGTCTAAGACTAAAACAGGATCCGCACTTTTCACCTGCTGCACACATGCCAACTTCTCCTCTCTGAGGATAAAAAAAAAAAAAGAAAAAAAAAACACTGGACTGGCAGAGCGCCTGCCCCCTCACACACCACCTGACCCCACACAACAACGTGCCCTCCAGCAACTCATTCTTATGCTAACTGGCAAAAGGTGCTCTGCCTTTTAAAACAATGGAAAAAGGTTGGTGGAATGATACTTAAAAGACTGGCTTCTTGCCAGGCTCCAGTACCAAGTATAGGCAATACCAAGTGAGGTAGGCCTCAGCATGGTTTTGTCCATGGCAGCCAGCTTGGTTTAAGGAGGCAGAGACGAACCTTGTCACAATTATGGTGA